>NW_010289043.1:0-19018 GCF_000700745.2 Antrostomus carolinensis | reverse complement strand
CTTCCACTCTGGACACACAGACTGCGTAGGTGAAGCAGGTACCCACCACCAGTGTTTCTGAAGCAAGGAACACTGTCCCTGGAAGGTGCATGTGTTTTATACCCTACCTGTACTTCTAGCAAAGCATCCAGGAGCTGCACAGAGGAGCTGGGAACTGAACCTGTGGGACAACAGCTCAGCACCTTTTGCTGTAAACTAAACATTGCCATCCTGAGAAAAGCAAAGACAATGTTTTCATCGACTTCAGGAGGGCCTGGGCTCAGCTGGTGTCTGCTCCAGTTCCTGGCCAGGCATTCACCACAACTAAATATTTCCTCAAAACCAGAACCTTTCCCAATTGCCATCAAAGCACCAATTCTAGAGCCATCAGACTTTGGTTTCTTTTATTTCCTTCTTACCCTTTGACCTGGGTGGGGGGGGCTGTAATTATCTGTCTCTCCATGTATACCTTTAATCACACACACAGTATTTGCACACTATATATGTGTATTATAGACCTCTAATACTCAAAGAAGCTTATAATTGATTTTAAATGTTGTTTTAAAGGGATATGCATTTAATACTCAAAGAAGCTTATAATTGATTTTAAATGTTGTTTCAAAGGGCTGTGCATTATACTAGGGATATGTATATATGTACACCCCGACAGGCACAAATGTGTGTTAGTACACCTATGGGTGTACATATACAGACAATAAACACGTGAGACCCTCCGTAGGTAACCACAGAACTCAGCACTGTACCCTTTCCCCATTCTGCTTAAGGGTCTAAAATGAACACCAGGCTTTTAAAGTCACTTTTATTACCTTTCCACTACCAGAAACAGCACAACCTTGCCCAGCCGCTTTGACACAGATGTTCATTTTCACTTGCAGCTGTGGCAATTAGAAAGTGTACTTAATAGAGTGTCATGTTAATTGTTGCAGAGTTAACCAATTTCTCCATTTAATTGTCAATTGATTAACCTATTGAAATGGTAAGTGACTCAGTTTCCTTCCAGAACAAACAGCAGCCACATATTGTAGCTTCATCCAGCTGGAGGGGGTAGGCTGTGATTTGCTCAGCTTCAATGTGCTGGTATTTTTCTACACCTCCCTGAGCTTTTAATTAGATGAGCCAATTTTACATGTATTTGTCTGCTGGAAAGGTTATCTGTGCTGGAGCTGACCTGCAGAGACAAGGTTGAGCCTAGCGGTCTTAATAGAAAAGGTTTTCAGCTATGACTGCTGTACTTGATTGCATTGTAATGGTAATTAACTTGAGACTTTGCCTCCCTCAATGTTTTTTTGTAGCTTTAACTATGCAATGAGATGTTTCCTCTGTCATATATATGCACTTATTAAGCTCTCATTGGATTCTAATATGCATGCAAATAGTCAAGAGTTTCTTAAGGCTAATACTACACCATGTAGATTGTAGTGCCATTAAGTCACTACAAAGATGTAGCCTGCAGCAAACTTATACTTTTTTTTTTTTTTCCTTCTTTTTCAGCGGGTGTATGTGAGGGTTTGATTTTCCATTTTTGTGCTTTTTTTTTTTTCCCACCTAAAGGAGGAAGAATTCCCTCTGCATACTTTTGCTCCTTTTTAATCTGAAGGATTCTACATGTGAGAGTCCACTTTAACAAATTCTCCTTCCCCAACGAGCCTAAAAATGTGCTTGTGTTTTAAAAAGGAAGATCCCGATGTCCTTAATTCAGTTTTTCAAGTTGGTTTGTAATCCATCCCCATTCCTTCTCCTTTCTCTGAGCGGCTCATTTGAAAGCCCTCGGTATCTCCTGTGTTTCTGCATGTTCTTTTACAGTACGGCGCTGTCGTTTAATTACAAGACAATCCCCCACAACTGAGCAAGCATTTTCATCATTGATAATGTTGGTAGCAGGCAACTGAGACAAAATGATTACAAACCTATGTTGCGTTCAATAGTCCTTTAGAGGATTTCTCTCTTAATAGTCCTGGCTCATTCATGTTTGGTTCAGTACATTTGTTCTTTAAAAAAGGCATAGATTAGAAGAGTTTCAGGGTAGGTTAATAACTCAACTGAAAATGGCTGCTTGCATTGTCAAAGTCTGTTCCTGCAGTTGCCTGGTGCTTTCTTCAGTTCTTCCACACTGCAGCTTTGGCCCAGTTGGTAAACAGCTTAAGTCCAGACATCTTTTCATTCTCCGAGCAGCGGATTGAAATAAAAATGCATATAAGTGGCGACTGACTGGCGCTGGCCTGACAATAGCCTGTAACATTATGCAAGGGTATTTACATAGGAATAAGGCCTTGGTAAAGAAGACAGGGGCAATTAATGACTAGGGCCACACATATAAGGAAAGTTTGTCCAATCTTTTCTTCAATAAAGATCTTTTGTAAAGTGCTATGGAAACTCATGGAGGCCCCCAAACAGATTAGGAGAGGGACTTTTGTGGTGGGTTGGGTATTTTTTTTAGTTGTTTGGGGTTATTTTTTTTTAAACTTTAAGTTAAAAGGGTCAAATTTTGTAAAGGTAAATTGTAATTCTTCTGTGCTTTTGAATTTTTACTATTGTGACTTTCTTTTTTTTTTTTCCCTTTTTTTTTCACGGGAATTGGTTTTGTGTGGCTTTTTCCTTAGGAGAACACGTGGAATAAAGAAATAAAGTAAATGATGTGCCTCAACCAGGCAGGGTGGTGGAGGTGAAGGGTTTGGAGGAGACCTGTCCCAACACTTGACTCCTCCTGCTAGCACAGGTTTGGAATCTAAGCTAATTTGTAAGCACTTAGGGCCTGATTCTGATCTCTTTTATACCCCAGCAGCTCTGCTGGGGTTGTCAAGGCACTTCCTGGCAGATGCAAGATAGGCAACTCCGCCTTCCAAATTCAGCTTTTTATTTCGTTTTGTCCTGGTGGATTTGGGAGTGAGTGATTTTGACAAACCGAGGAAGCCCTGTGCTCTGGCTCAGGGTTGCGGTGCCAAAGGCAGAGCACCATCAGCAGCCGGTGTTGTGAGGACATAGCCTAGGGCAGAATTTAACCCCAAAGCTTCATCTTGCCAGATGGGATGCTCTCCCCGGGGGCTGCAGACACAAATAATGAGCCCATTTCCCTGGGGCAGACCAGCTCTCGCATCCCCCCGGGGGCAAGGGTGGCACAAAAAGGCACAGCTGATGATGCCTCCTCCACCTGCCTGGACTTGAGTGGGTGGGTTGGCACATCTTGATGCAGTGTGGACATGCTGCTTTGGGTCTGAAGCCATCACCACCAGGATGGGGCTCCTGAGAGCCTCTTTACCAACGCTGTACACTCCTTCAGTGTCTCCTTTTCCTTCTCAAGAAAATTAAGCCACTGTCCTCTCTGTCTCACCTGTTCCCATGGAAGTGTTGAGGACCATGTTTTCCATGGGCTGCTATGGCATATTTGTTGATGGCAGCTTGTATATGCCCATACCAGTTGAGCAATTTTACTTTCAGGCTCCTCCATTGGTATTTAGAGACTTTGCTCTTATTTCAACAACTATAGAGGGCTCCTTGGTTTGAGCTGATGCTGTAACTTTTTTAACACGCTATTCAGAGAGCTGTAGGTCTCTCTCTTGAAAGCAGAGCAGGGATCCTACTGCTCAACCCACCGTATCTGTTCAAGAAGTGAATCCTTTAGAAGGCATGAATGAGGAAAGCTCCATTGACTTCTCCACTGTTCTTCCAAGCTTTACAGCATTTCATGATCTACTACTGAATCCTTTTCCTCTTAGACAGAGGTTTTTACAGCAGAATATAACTTAAAGAAGAGAGAAGTACATTCCCTGGGACCCCCTGTCATGTCACTTTCTTTCTTCAAAATAATTTAAAAAATCAACTCTCCCATGGATTTTAATTCCTGAAATGCTTACTGGACATTGAAGAGGAGGCAAATGAATGTTAATAACACAAATGCACAGTTCCTGTGAAAGAAGTTTGCACAGAGCAGAGAATGTGTTTCTTCTGGAGCCCTGGAAAGCTGCAGAAATCAATGCTTCATTCAAGCCTATTGATCAGTACTAAATTAATTAGACTTCAAGGCTTATGGCAGTTGATAAGATAACTTGTTAATTTAGTCAATGATAGTGTTTTCCCTAAAGCAGCAAATACCCTCTTTCTCAGAAAAGACATTTCTAGCACTTGCTACCCGACTTTTTTTTTTCCCCCTTCTTTTATTAAAAAAAAAATTCACTTTACATTTAAATTAAGATAAGAATTGGACAGGGAGATACTTCTATTTACCCCTATTTGCTTTCTTTTGCTCTAACGTCGAAGCGAGGTGTCGATAACATCTGATGTAATTTAATAGGATGGCAGCATAACATTTAGCTTCTTCGACCCCAGCCCATTGACAGGGATGTTCATTTGGAAAAGCTGGTGGGGAGAGGAAGGAGGAGGGAGAAAACCCACTTTTTAAACATGGGATTTTTTTTAAGAAATGGTAAAAACAGAGCTTTTGCCTCCCAGGCAAGAAGGATGCTCATGGCCAGTGACAAAGGTACGGGTACTACTGGTCCTGTGAGCGGTGAATGAGATGAAGGTATCCCAGAATACCCCGGACATGGGGCCGTACTTCCTGCTGGCTGGGAAGGACAAAAGGACAAAGCCGAAGGAGTGCCGGGGTCCCACCACCAGCTCTTGGAGGCACCAGTCTGCTACCAGCAGCACTCCAACCCTCAGAGAATGCTAATAAGCCACTGAAGAGCTCAGCTTTCCTGCCATAATTCTATAGTGCCGTTGAGGACCCCATAGTGTTCACTAAATAAAGACAACTAATTGAGAATTTTTTGCACATTTTGCTCAGTGGACTTGTTGTTCAGGCGGTTGGTTGGGGAGAATGTCCCCCTACTGACAACAGGGGCTGATTGTTTTGGCAGCCGCCGGGTTAGCGCCATTTCCCGGGTCTGAGGCTGACTTTCGAAGTATGACAAAAATGTTTAATTTCGGAATTTATTTATTATTTTTTTTTTTTAATTATGTGGCTGGGAATTATTTGAGCTTCACGAAGAGTAGGCTGTCTGGTGTTCACATGAAAAAAAAAATAAAATACTGGCAGAGTTTCTCAAAATAAAACCTTTGGTCTTTCTCTTTCTTTTTCTCCTCACTCTCTCTTTTTCTCCCTCCTCTTTTTTTTTTTTTTTTTTTTTAAACTGTATTTTCTGTGGCTAGGCCTACATTTTTGTGTCTGCAGGTGACACTTTGATTGAAACTAAAATTAATAAATCAGCTGAAAAGCTCACACCTACAGCTCACAGCAGGGCCTTGAAAACACGGTTATAAAGGGAGCTTTATGCCCTTGCGTAAAGAAGGAATAAATTACAGAAGCACTTGTTGCCCTTGGACTCGATTTTGCTTTACAGGCTGGTATCTTATTTTTGGAGCTTATTGTTAATCAACAGGTTCCTTGTAGGTTTAGCAGGTGACTTTGCTATTAATCTCCTATTTGACCACTATAGCATATTAATGAGGTAGGATTCTGGATGTGGCTATGTCTCCAGCACAAGGAATTAGTTTAAAAGGTGCACTCTTTACTCAATTGCTCACAGTTAACGATGCTGCAGCCCAAATGCAAAGTAGCATTTTCTACAGCTTGTGTAGCATTAAGAGTGTTTTACTAACATTATGTTCCTCACTGTGCTTTTCTTCTGTTGTATACTTATTTCTTCTCCATGGAGGGCTATTATCAGGCTTACTGGTCCTTCCTTCTCTTTATATTTTTGGGGGCTTTCTTCATTTTTTAGTTCCTTGGCAAAATAAAGAAATTATATATAAATGACAAAATGATATCCTTTCTGATTAATGTGCACCTTGGTTTTAATTAAACAATTCCAGAGCGCTTTGGAGGTACCATTGGATTTAAATGAAACACTCGACTCAACATTTCTCTTCAAAACTAGCTTAATAAATATCATTATAAAGTGCAAGAATTCAACTAGCCCCATTTCACCTTGTATTTTGGGTCTGATTTAAGCTTGGAGTGAGAATACCTATGGGGTACTTTAAGAACATAAAGAAAAGCCGAGGATTTAAGACTTAAATTTGTAATTACAAGGATCTGCCGAAATACATAATATTATGAGCCAGGCTACAAAACACCCCGGTGGAAACAACAGCTTTGTTGTAATACAGTAATTTCCACATTCCAAGGAACGTGTTCTACCATAGACAGTCATTATTGGTGTTTCCTTTCATAACTTTCAGACGTGTGGTCTACCTCCCAAACAGATATATTTTCCTATTTAAATTAGCCCTGACAGGCTTATGCCTGCAGATTCCCAGCATTTATTTTTTTTTAACAAGGACTCTTACACGCAACAGCATATTTGTGTCAGGTTAGATGTCAGCCTTGAGTTTTAGCCTGAACCGTAAAATATCTGTCTTTTATGGATTAAGGTCAAAGTTATCACATTACTTTAACTTGGTATTTTGGTATTCCTCTTCTTTCTTCTCTTTTAATTGGGATATATATTTAAAAAAAAAAAATGTTAGTGGAGTACATTGAAGAGCAAAGATATTTATGGTATTAGTAATGCTGTTACAGTGTGAAGCAAGGGTTGGGTGCTGGCCCCCTCTGCCGCTCACAAAAACGCCTGTGGAAGGAGATGTACAGCACAAAATTCAAAGTCACACTCAAATTTGTATCTATCTTTTCAGATATTAACATCAACTTAAGATGCAGCCATCACAGAGTGCTCAGTTGAAACCTCTGACAAGGGCTGGGGGCTCAGCTGAGCTGGAGAAGACACCCAGAAGTGATGTATTGGAGTGAAGCATCCCCATGGGCAACCAGGTATCATGGAGGGACAAACTATGGGGGAAAGATGAAATTCATCTGCAGACCTCACAGTGCCCTGGCCTCAGAGCAGATACCATGAAGGGTCCTGGTAAAACACCCTCACAAGCCTGGATCCAACCCAAGGTGCTCCTAGTGTAGGATGTGTTGAGCTCACACCCATACCTCTACGACTTCCCAGAATGAGCTAATTTGACTCATTTTCAGACATCTTTAACTCAACCAGTTAGTCTGTTAAAATCAAAGTAAGATCTTCCGTATCTCAGGTCAACAAATTAGCTAATTTCATTTGGGAAAAAAAAATAAAACAATAAAAAATAGAAAGGTTTTCCAGCTCTGACAACACATGCAATAATTACCACTGACTTTATTTTTTTTTTTTTTTTAAGGAACCACCTTTTAAACAGTTTTATTGGATTTTTTTTTTTTTTTTCAGAAGTTTTGCATTGCAGTCTTGTTTGTAAGGGTTCAAGGAAGAGTGAATTTTTACCACACAGGCACAAACCCCTATAAATCAGGGTTCATCATTAAAACACTGGCAAACCCTTGACTGAAGTGGTGTTAGCGGGGGCTGCTCTACAGCCTATTTCTAAGGAGGAATAGTTAATGTAACATGGTTTGGGAGCCCTTCCCCTCCCCAGCCCCCATCTCCCCCAAACTACTTACAGCACAAGGAGGTTTGAGCTTATTTTGTCTTTTCACAACTTAGCAAGATCAGACACATTTCTGCAATGCATATGCAGATTTTACCTCTTGTTACTTTCTCTAATGAGCTTTCACTTAATCAATTTGACAGTAGCCTTTCTTCCTTTTTGCTTCGTATCCACTAGGAAAGTATTCAGGAAAAAGTGTTAACAGTTTCAAGGGGTATTAGCAAAATGAAATGGTGGCAGAGCCAAATTTAGGAAGATCGTAAGGGTGTTTTATGGAAAGAAAAAAAAAAAAAAGAAGTTAAAACAGGGGATGTGGATTTAACGAGAATGTTTGTCTAGGAAATGAGCAGGATTGCAGACCCTACTTTTATTTCCCTGCAAATAATTTAAAATAATGCGAATAATGAGTAGAGAAATCCCAATTTTCTGTAAATATCTGGGTTATAGAGACGAGCACTTTTCCTGATAATACGTAACGTTTTTGAAAATAAAAATACTCTCTTTAATGAGCTATTGAATGGGGACTCTAACCACAACCAGTCAGCCAGGACAGGGGTGCTGGAAGTCCCAGTGACTTGCAGAGCCATGGGAAGGGATCTGCAGAGCTGTTATCAGTCCTACGTGCCCAGGTTATCAAAGCCACCCAGGTAATTAATTGGTATTTAACTCCTGTGTGGGGGGGGTTCAATGCGGTAACCCCTCTAAGGACCAGGCATCGGTATTTTCAACTAAGTGGATGATCAGAGTAAGGGTGATCTCCAGGAAAGGACAAGGGGTGATGATGGCCCAATACCTCTGGCTTCCCTGGGCCCAAGAGATGTTAATAGAGGACACTTGATACTTCATTATACTCGCAGTCATTTATTACTTGTGGAGTTGGATGAGCACTGTTACAATCTGGGACCCCCAGGAGGGAGGGAAGGTGCCCCAGGACTGGTGCTGCCTTGGCTTGCAGGGGGAATGTTGTGCCCTGGTGCCCGGCCAGCCAAGCTGTGCCTGTTCCTTCTCTTAATTTGCAGATTCTGCCATCCTTTAATGGAAAGGACCTTCCCTCCTGGGATGGATGTCTTGGAGTTTGGTGGTGGCTTTCTGCAAGAACCTGCCAGCTCTGATCACATCCTTCACCAAGGGGTCTTATCAGGCAAGGAGAAGCCAGGCCACACCAGATTTCATAACATCTGCAGGCCCTTGACCCCAAAAATGCACATGTACAAACAGAAGTCAGTGCTCTGTAGGGTATGAAAAGCAAAAGCAGGCAGGGGAATTACCCCCAAAGTGGAGGTGGTGAATCTCTCTGAGTCAGCGCTTATGCACTCAATGTCATCACTAAGCTGTGTCATCGCTGAGGACATCTCTTAGGCATTAAGTTCATAATAGCAAAGTGACAAAGGACTGCTGACACATCCTTATGCTTCCTTTCTGACAGGGAACACAAAGCTTTAGCCAGGGCTTTTGGGAAAGCCTCAGCCTGCAGGAAGGTGGCATGGGCATGAAGGAAAACCCTCATGGACAAATGATTTGGGGTTCTCCCCAGTCAATAAACCCACTGGAATTTTCTGGCCTGGTCTGGTTGTCAGAGAAAAGTTCAGAGCCTGATTCCTGCTAACCAAGTCCTTCATGTGAAGTCATCAAGTCACTTCACAAATGTCAGTCCATGAGATCACAGCCCAGTTCACAGGATTAGACCACATGCAGGGAGTGGGGCTGCACCTAAGGAAAAGGTTTTCCTTTCCTTTCATGGGAGATCCGTGTCCTGATGCAATGGAAGGTGCAGCCTTTATTTGTGTGTTTCCTTCCCTGGATACCAACACCACAATGACCATGGTCAGTGGTTTGCTGTGAGCTGGTTCAGGACAGCACCAAGGAGCACCGAGCATCTGACACCTGTGCTTCTCAGCTAAAAAAAAGAAAAACCTCACCCCAAAACATCACTGAGATGGAAAAAGAAATATAGAATAGCATAGTCAAGGGGAAAGTCTCCTTTGAACTGAATTTAAATCCTATACTAGCTTTGAGTAAATCTTACAATGGAAAGTCCTTTGCTAGACAGAGCTGTGGTTACGTGACACGGTTACTACCATGTGTGAGCTATGGCTGTGGTTATGGGATGTGGGGGACCTGGGTCCTACTCTTTGCATTGGCACAGGCCTCCTGCATGACCTCATGTGAGTCTCTTAGCACCTCTTCCTCACTTGAAAATAAAGATAATTAGGTTTTCCTGCCCTGCTGTGATGTGAAAATAAATATGGAAACAGTGAGGTGGTCACAGAAATGGGAACTAAATGGGTGTGCGAGATCTATAACCTGAAATTACCAGAAGGATGCTTGTGTTGGATGTGGTTATCTCCATGTCTGAAAACAGTGACATTTCAAAAGGAAAATGCCCATCTTTGCTCCCTGCAGACAATCCTCTCCCTTTAGCTGGTGTTCTGTTTCTTTTCTAAAATAGATTCCTCCCTGCTCTCCCAAGCCACAAAAAGACCACTTTTCCACCCAACACTGACCAGCCCCATCATGAGACACCTAATTACCAAATTAAATATGAATTTCCCCACTGTCGGACCAAGCTGCTACACCCAGAAAACAGGTATGAAAACGTGGCTGTCATTAGTCTCTGCTGAATCTAGTTTTCAACATCATTGCTTGCAAACTGAAAGATTATGTCCCTATAAATGCTCCAAGTGTCTGTTCCAGCAAGAGGGGAGCTAATGGCATTGACTTTACATATTTTGATGTTATTTTGCCCTGTTATAAGTTAAAGGGTGGTGTTCAGACAACGTGTGCTCATCAGGAAAAACAACCCAACATTGCAGAGCTGAACCTCCCAGGTCTGCAGAGCAAACGGGGATGCACAGACCCGGAGAGGCTTTAGCTGGGCTTTGCTTTCCTGGCACTATTTCCATCCCAAAACAGGGGATCACACCAGTGAGGAGCCAGACTATGTGCTCCACCACGACTTTTTCAAAATAATTCTTTTCAAATATTTTATTCTGATCTTATTTTTTTTTTAAGCCTGGGTCCAAAACCTTTAAATCAGAGGCAATTTTGTTTTCCTAGCTGTCAGCAATATTTTGGCTATTTTAAGAATGTAGGACAGGGTTAAGGATTAGTACCAGCATTTCTTTTCTGTGTATCAGAGCTGCTTAGCAGTAATTAATTAGGACATTGGGTTTTGTACTCTTGGTTCAGGTCATTTGCCTATGAGCAGCTCAAGCCTTTTACAAAGGCACGCTGCATATGTTTCTGGGTACCTTTTTGAGAGAAGATTTAAATTGGCCAGATGAATAATACTTTGCTACAAGTGTTTTGCCCTAGGCAAAAAAGGTTTTCTTCATATTATCATCGCCCGGAGCTGGAATCCTCAAGCTTGATGTGACTGGTGTTATACTGTCACATGGCAATGATGTAAGAACAGGAGCTCTCTGTGTCAGACAAATCTGGATTTAGGGGAATTATAGCAGATGTTGCAAAATGGCAACAGTTTAGCAAGTTCCTTTCATCCCGCGCTTGGGAGGCAGGTCCACAAAGTACAACCAGACAGAGAAGAATGTTATCTTTGATCCCTCTCACTCCGGGGCAAGGAGGTTCCATCCAATGAGGGATGCAGCCAGGCTGGAAATAAAAATAAATTTACAGTAGCCGTTTGGGGTTTTTTCTTTCAATATGGAAATCGGCTATTATTTATTCATGCTGTTTGCCCAGACATGTATAAAAGATTTTTATCAGGGGTTAGAGTGTATTGTGGGCTAGAAACAGATTAGAGCATTCAATATTAAGATTAATGGCACGGAAAAACACTTAGAAATTTGTATGTGGTTAGATTACAAGAAAGACTCGCAGCTCCTCTCCACCACGTGTACGTGGATGGTGGCACAGACATAAGTTTCATGCCAAGGAAATGAGGAAGGAAGGAATATAATTGCCTCTGGTACAGTGATAGAAAGCAAAAAGTTACACATTATGGGATATGGCATCAATTTTATCCACCACTTGGGATTTTGGGGTTTTTTAATGAAAGAAATTGGGAATGTCTCTATTCATCTGCTCCTCCTTCGTTCGGGTAAACGGCTCATTTATACCTATGCAGAAACTGAACACATGATGACAACGTGACAGACCCTGTTTACCACTAGAAAGCACCACCTGCAGTGAACAAAACATGCCACTGTAGGACAAACGGTAATTCTTTTCATGAGGTTAAATCTGATTGGAATTTGGTCAGAATTTGCAGGATTTTTCTTAAATTGGTTGGTTCATTAAAAAAAAAAAAAAAAAAAGAAAAAAAAATCCATTTGGTGACAGGCACGAAACCACTCCAGCTTTTGATTAGGTTTTAATAAAAAAATCCCTCTTAGCACCTGACAGTAACATGGACTCGGAGATGTACAGCACAGACACGGCTGCTCACACTGCACTGATGGAGCACAACCTTCTCGCCCACCATGCTCATGGCCACAGCCATGCTACCCAAAACCACCTTATCCCATGCATCCTGGGGCAGTTGTACCAAGTTCCCATCTCCAAAGGACCTGAACTGGAGAGTTTCAAGCACATGCACAATAGCAACTGTGTTTTGTATTGAGGTCTCCCTTGCTTGACTGTACAATGTTCATTTTTAAGAGTAGAAGCTCAGATGGATTTAGCTCAGGAAGGTATTTAAGGGCACGCTTAAATTTAAATATTGAGTCATGGCACAGTGTTTCAGGTCACACACAAGCTTAAAATCTGCCCATCTTTTCATACTTGCCTGAATTTGGGTCTGTGGTACACCATGCCTCATCTATACAGGAGACACGGATGGAGAAGATGGTGTCAGTCTTCTGATGCACTTTTCCTATGGGTGCCTGCAGTTATCTGGGTCCCTCACATGTGAGATGTGAACGGGTCCAAGCTGAGATGCAGCCATTGTATCCACCACCCACATTGTTGGCCCTTTGGTACCATCTTAGGGAATAGACCTCCACGTAGTTCTGCCCACAGGATAAAAAAAAAGGTCCTTCTTCATCTCCATACCCATTTTGGATGCTCCAAACCAGAGGATATCTGCAGCAGCCAGGCCATGGTGACCCGAGCATCCTTTTGTTTCTGTGTCTGCGCTGATCTTCACCCAGGGTTGTTGCCTACCCTGGTCCTCTATACGAAAGTGGTGTTTGCAAGGCAAGCTCCTAAATTTTGTCATGTCAAAGGAAATACCTGCCCTGGTCTGCCCACCAAATTGCTTGTGTGGGCACTTCTGCCCATGGGGAGAAACACAGAGACTGTCTACAGGTCCTGGTCCATGCAAGCAGTAAACCCATTTGTCAGGAGGCCCTGGGGGTGACCTTACAACACAGTTTTGATCCCTCTGCATCTTCTGCATCCTTCTGTAGAACCAAAACCCTATGACTGAAAGGCTGCAATGAACATTTTGCCAAGCACAACAGAGCCTGGCTCAGCCGAAGCCTTTAACTCTTGCCACCAGGCAAATATCTGTTAAAAGCAGCTCAATGCCACAATTATGGCACGGCCAAAAAAAAAAATGCTACAGCACACACAACAGTCATAGCACAAAATTGGTCACGCCACTTAGGGTCCCAGCCCCGTGTGCTGGGAATCAGAGGTGTTACAAGGAAAACACGGGATCAGCACACGTTCCCATTCAAGATGCTTAATCTTGTCTACACTCAAAATGGTACCGGCTAAAATTGGTTTTCAATTGATTTAAGTTCACTGGCACAAAGCCCTATGTAGACATTCTTAAATGGGTTTAAAAATGGCTTATCAATTTAGCTTAAGACACTTAGTAGCTAAACTAAGCTAAATCGGCATAAGCCAGGTTTAAATTGATTTATGATGTCCACAAAGAGTTTTGCACTGGTTTAACTAAATTGCTTTAAAAACACACCACCACTTTAGCCTTCAAAAGTGAGTGCCTATGAGTGTAAGGATTTAGGGTAAATGTCTTTAAAAGTGCCTAAATATCTGAGGAGCTTATACCCCTTTTCCCTAAACAGACTTAGTCTTTTTCGAAATCAGAAACTGTCCTTTGTAAATGCTACTACAAAGTGCCAAAAAAAATTAATTAAAATAAATAAAAGAATTTTAAAAAAAGAGTCAGATCCTCCATGGAGTAAATTAGGGAGATATCCCATTTTACATCAGCTGGAAGAAAGCCAGGCTCTGCCTCAAATTTTTAAAGGGAAAGCGAAATTTTCTGAGACCCCCACGTTTCAAGGGGCTTGAGCTATTTTTTTTCTGCTAGTTTGGTTTTTTTTTTCTTTACCTCCTTGGGTATAGTAGTTACATATGATACACATACATCCAAATAACCACATCGCCGTTCGCAGCACCCCTGCGCACTACAGTAATTCAGGCTTTTATGTTGACGTGCATAGACACAGTTTGGAAGATATTTGAGCTCTCGTAGCCACATCTGTTGTTTTCTCTCTTAATGATTTGTAGTTAGCCAAAATAATAGAAAACAGGCAGAGCTTTTTAATATTGGCTTGCTTGACATGAGCCTATCTTAGTCAAAATGTTTATTCTGCCGTGCTCCCGCTCGCTGCGGAAATTCATGTATCTATATGTATTTGCGTGTTTTGCTTGACTAGGCACAAATTATGCTCTCAACTGGAAATATCACAAGTGTAAATAATTTGGAGACATAAGTGTCTGAGCGAAACTCATGTAAAAGCTATTTGTTTTATGGATTTTGATCTCCAAAGTTTAAAATATGAGCAAACTTTTCATTAAGGGTTTTGCCATTTGTTTGAACACTCCTGTAGTAATTGGAAATGCAACAATTGTTTAAAAGTGGCATTGTCCATGAAAAGATTTAGTGAGGGATGAAGAAATTTCTTGAACCTAAAGACATAATCTGGTGATCCAATTCTCCCAACTGTGTCCATTCCCGTGAAACTCCATTTACTTTCTCCTATCCGTCTCCAGCTCCCCCGCATCCCACCTAGCCAATCCTCTAGGTTTCCCACATTGTTTCCCCTTTTGTCTTTTCAGTCCAAACAGAAGAACAACAGACAAGGTTTCGAAGGGCAGGGAGCATCAGGGGCTGGAAGAGAATGGCTAAGATGAGGGTCAGAGTCCTGGCCCTACTGCCAACAGTTACCAGGGTTTGTGCTGCCTGGCTGGGCAGTGTTCAAAGACTTTGCTGGGCTTTGTTCCACTGTGTAGGGATTAGGCCTGGCGGTCTGAGAATTTGCCTTCTAATTAAAAAGGATAAAAGATAGAAGTAGCATTAGACTAAAACATAGCAGTGATACTTCACAAGCTTTTTTTTTTTTTGCCTTTTTTTTTTTTTTGGTCACAAGACAACGCACGAAGTTGTCAGGTTGTTTTATTTCTTTTGTTTTCTGGGTGTACGAGGGAAAAAAAAAACCATAATAAAAAGAAGGGAGGGGAGGAGGAAAAGTTTTGAAACTCTTCCCAGCTCTTCCATATGGTGAATGAAGGCTGAATTTCTGTGTGCACTGTGGCAATTTTACTCACTGACTATTGCATTTGTTGACAAGGATTACACCAGTTCCCTATCACATCCTTTAATGCCGTATGGAAAGGTGAGGGAATTCCCCACGTCACCCCTCCCTGGCTGAAGAAGTCTATAGGAAACCTGAATTTCTTCTTGCATAACCTCTCTTTTTTCTTTCCTTGCGTTTAACCCTCGTTAGGGACACTCAAAAGCAGCCACAAACCCTCCTCTCAAATTAACCCGGACATATTATTTTACCCATGCACTGTGAAAAATGCCAGAGGCAGCATCCAGCTAACCATTGCTTATAGAACCACTTTAATTATGCTTAAAAAAATCAGGCATTTGGGGCAGGAACGGGAGGCCAAATCCCCGCAAGCTGTTACTCGTGTGAGTAATCCCGTCTCCTGCAAAAAGCCCTATTCAGGGCAGACGCCAAGATCCAGCCCCACGCAGGACAGGGAGGACGGGCGTAAATCCAGGGTCTGCCAGCCCGACAAGGGCCGTTGGAAGAAATCCCTGCCATTTACAACTTGATCTGCCTTTAAAAACATCCTCCAAAGCGGTGGTGTTTCGGGGCGGCTCTGCCGACTTCCCAGGATGACCGACCGCTTTTACCCCGAGAGAGAAGCTGAGGTGAGCAGTTGCGTAAGGACCACTGATGAGATTATATTAATTACTGGGGAAGAAAAAAAAAAAAATAATAAAAGAGAGTGTAGGAGTTTGGTGGAAGACTTGAGAAGCTTTCAAAGCCGCCGAGCTCGGGTTGCAGGCAAGGATAAAGGAATGCCCGTTTGTTCCCACACATCTCCCGTTACGTCACGACGAGCCCAATTTCTTCTGAATTCTGGCTGACTTTGCATGTAGTAAATAATTTGGAAGAGATGACAGACCAGGCGAAAATTATTCACAGCAGAGAGACACTGCACTTCATCGTACAGGATCGTAATGGGAAAGCATTTCTCACAGGAAAGCATTTTCATTCATTAAAATTTTTGCACCAGTTTTCTTTCCTCCAAACCAGTAAAGATCATGTTTGCCCTGTGCCATAGCATGAGAAGAAGGGAGAAGACTTATAAACATCACTTGGGCAAAAACATTGCTGCCTTTAACAAAAATAAGTGCTGTTAGACTGCTGTGAGTTAGCTCGAAAGCAATACTAATGTGGCAAATTATCCCATTGATTTTAGGCAGGGTTCTTCATTGATTTTTTGCTTAAAAAAATGGTGGTATGATACAGCCCTTGGTGGCTAACTTCTTAATATCAGTGTATTTGTGAAAGGTTAGAAATGGACTTCTCTTCCTGCAGTTTCTCTGAGTTTTAAGGACATGGAAATATAATAAAACCTCCGTGCTGTTTTCTGGATATCAGCGTTTTGAAATGAGACCTACTCTTCTTTGGTGGATTTAGAAGCAAATAGATTCAACGTCCCTGCAGGACAATATTCCCAACTCCCTCCAGGCCTGCGGTCAGCTCCTTTCTGCTTCCATCCCAGAGAGCCAGATGCAGGATCTGGCCACGCTGCAAACTCTCTTGTACTGATTTATGTGCTTAATATTATCACAGAGAGGCTGAAGCAAAGGCAAAGGTCTCCCTCTCATTTTATATTCCAGAGGACTGGTGATAACTGGGAGGAAATTTCCCAGTTTGCCCCATGATGGGGATCACTCGGAGGAGCCCTGCTAGCTTTTTTGGCTGGTTTTGTGGTGAGGAACAGGGATAAAAACCTTTGGAGGAGCGCGGCTTGGCTCCCATGCATCCAGACTTCCCTGTGCCTCCTCCTCCTCTTCTTCCTCCTCCTCCAGCACTGCTCCTTCCGCAGGGCTCAGCCTGTTCCCATAACACAAACTGGGAAAAGGATCCTATCATTCATTTTCCACAGGGCAGGGAAAAATACACAGGGCATAAAGAGGAATATTGTATTTTTTTAAAAAATACAGAATCCAGAAAGAAACAAAATAAATCTATTTCCATGGTGTGTCAGAAGCACTTTGCGCGAGCTGGGTCATCTTGAACACCCCAAGAGAGATGCACAGACCAGCGTTATTTCTCTACTACTCTTCTTCACCGAAGGAAGGAAACGATCCGAGGGGGCTTTATATTTGAAAGAACGTTCCTAATATTTGCATTATCGTCAACAAAAATATTTTTAAAGGCCAAACGAATATTCATTTATATTTATTTGCTTAATCTAATGATCTATTGTGATTCTCCCTTTCATCTATTCTTCCCTTGATGAGTGTGTGGCACTCCCATTAAGATTAATAGCGGTTTCACATGCACAGTCAGGGGAGATTAGACCCCTGCCCCGGCCTCCTGCCAGCCCCATGTATGTCTTTGGATTCAAGCTCGGAACCCTCACTGATGTCAGTGAAAGCACCATGTGTACAAAAAGGCCCAATCCTGCCTGGCGCTGAGCTTCCCTCCAGCCAGCCCAAGCATTTAGGAACGGCAGGGCACAGCATCTCCCCAAACACATTTATTATGCTGGAAAGTCTGGGACTGTCTGGGGAGCATATGTTTATGTGGGGGTCACTGTTTCTGTGGGCACAAGGGGGGATTTTTATGACAGACCAGTCTAGAATGGCATATGGGGACCAGTGCAGGGTGCACTGGAACCATTTTCTTGCAAAATAAAACACACAAACCCCACCTCTGAACACACACATTAGAGTCCTACACAAAGTTAACTCCATGCACAGAAATTAAATTTTCTGATCATTTTGCTTCTTCCTGGGCATCCAACATGAAATACCTCTGCCATCCCCAGACTGGCCACGATACATGGTTGAGCCACCCAGTTTTGGAAATTAGGTATATAATGTACATTCTTTACCAGGCAGGGTCTTCTCCAAAGCCCTGGCATGGGAGACCTCCTGTCACCTTCATCAGGATTTGGAGCAAAATCTTTCTTCCAGTGGCATAAGAAATACATTTGCTGCAAGCTGGGGTCCCAGCCTTGCAAGCATTTATGCTTTTGAGAGGCAAAAAGTTTTTGATTATTCCTGGTACAAAAAGCTGCTCGCAGGTGTAAGGGTTTGCAGCACCTGAGCAGGGGGTTTATGTTGTGAGTAGGATCTGATTTAAGAAAACACCTTTTGTACCATCTTTTCATTTGCAGGAGTTTACAAATATCCCTTGTGACATCCCAATCCTGACCTCGTCAGGTTAAGCACATCAGCTGCCTCAGATCCTTGTAACGTGGGAGATTTTTTTCCTCCTATTTCCATGGTATTTCCGCTACCAAGGATTTACTCACTGCTTGCACAGAGGGCTGAGCCACAGCCTCCGCGTGTGACTTTCTGAAAATTACCCCTATGGCCTCGTGCCTCAGTTTCCCCAGATGTATCATGCGCGTGGTGATACCTTTGGCTTTCCAACAGTACCGTAAGAAGTAAGTGAAACGTTTCTAAAGGTTTTTGAAGTTGACAAGCTTGAAGAGCATTTATAATGATGCTTGTCAGACTACTTCCCATATTCATCTGGACTCTTTAATAGTAACACTTGCTGTTACTAATTTTTACTGCCCCAAAGCATGAAAAATACTAAGATCCAGTCAAAGCAATGTGACCAAAGTCAGACATGAAGAGTAAGGAAGAGCCAGAAAGTGAGCAGGAGTCAGAGGCTAGCATGGAAACTGCTATGCCATCTGTCCTCTCGGCTTGCTAGAAAGACATTTCACAATTCAAGTAAAACTGAGGAGATGACATTGTTTTCCTGCATTGTATTCAGGCTTCATTCTCACTCCTCGTAATCACCTTGGTATTGATTTGTGGGGCTTCCACTTCAAGCTGCTGTGTCTTTCATAACACATAGCCTACATGCAGGCTATAAATTTTATATTTATATCATGCTATCTGTGTCACAGTATCTATTATATATTAATCACACACTGGATAATCATGTCCTGTCAATACTTACAGGTGTATTTGAATGTAAACGTTTCCATAACTCCTATTTAAATATGATTATAAGAGTTTACGGTAGCAAGCACTGAATCTGTTTGATTGATTAGATAGATACGAGTAAATTATGAATATGTGTATTTATCAAATGCCTTCTTGAACATTTGTACATCAACATGTTTTCTTCTTACTAATAAGTAATAATAATAATAATAATAATAATAA
>NW_010289042.1:0-14024 GCF_000700745.2 Antrostomus carolinensis | reverse complement strand
GCCGCCGGTGACCCCCCGGCCTCAGCAAGCCCCTCGCCTTTGCGGTCCTACGCGTGCCAGCACCATTATCAGGCTGCCAGCATGCAAGGTTTCGACTGTATCCAAAACACATTAGATGGCCGTGGTAAAGACTTTGTGAAGACTAAAACTCTGACGTTCCTGTTGAAAATTGTCCTTACTGCAGGGCAGTTTTGCACTACTGCCCCCGGTTTATTAAATGCACAACAATTAGCTGATATTGTGCCCAGTAATTTGACTTTTTTGTTTCTTGTCAACTTTCTGAATCTTTTTAGTAGATTTTGTTTTGGGCGGAGGTTTTCCCTGTATTCATTGTCTCTTCCAAACCAAGTGCTATGTGTAACATTCAGGCATTTTAGAATTTGTGAGCTTGTTAGAAAAGAAATTGTTCCTCTTTAGCGCAGAGTATAATCCTGTACTTATCTTCTGACTCTCATTTATTTGGTAGCACAACTTTTTGCCTGGGACGCACGCTGTCGGTGCTACAAATTAATCTTTTGAGTTGAGACACCGCGTTGCCGCTGGCAAAGAGACCTTGCTTTTGTAGTAGTAGTGACTAATTTACACGCCTGCCTCCGCTCTCTTTCTAGCCTTCTATTCATAAGCAACATATCAAGGGTGGACGAATGCCAGCAGAACAGCCTGTCTTCGGGAAAGATACTAGATTTTTTTTCACCCTTACTTGACTCTCTACTTGTGCTGGCACAGAAAGCCTGTCAGTACAACCTCCATCGTTACCTTATTTTTCCTCATTTCCTTTCCTCCCTCTCCAGGTCCCTCCAACCCTTCTATTTCTTCCTGATAAATATCTTGACGCTGAGGAAGGTGCTAATAGGAGTTAGTGTGTGTCTCGATTTAGAAGTCATTTGTTCTGAGATTGATTTTGAGGAAGCAAAAGTCTCTTTGTAACCATCACCTGAATATTTCACATCTGTTACAACTGCCTTGTCTTTTTTGCTCAGGTTTATTACGAGCTGCCCTGTAGCCGCCAAAGCACTCGAACTTCTTGCTGGAAACACACAGAGCCATCCCTCTCCGCGAGGCAGGGAGAACGGAGGTCTGCAAGAGTTCACGTTAATAATGACTCTAAATGCCCATTTCCCACACGTCTTTACTAGCACAAACAACTAAAATAGTCCACTTGCAGAGAACCTGATTCAGCTTTCTTGCATTCCACAATAACAGATGGATTGCTAGACTGTTTACTGTTGCTTCCCACAAACTTCCTGTTAGTAAACTCCTGTATTATTTACGAAACAGAAAAATTACAAATAAGTATCCTGGCTGATTACTGCCTGCTGGTGAACCACTACCAGATAAACTTTTTCTACAAATATGTACATGGGAGCAAAGATCACTTCTGCTGCAGTTTTTTTGGTATTATTTTTACAATTGTTTGTTTCACAGTTTGCCGTGACCCTGGCTGGGTCGTGGCCCTGATGTGCTGCGGTCCTGAGCAGGTATTTCCTGCACCCAGACATTTACAGTTGAATCGAGCTACCTGTGAATGTGCGAAGGATCGAGGGAGGGGAAAAAGCATGCATGTGTGTTACAGAGATCAGCTATGAATAAGAAATGTTTAAAGCCTTTTTGTTTTACAATGACAACGATGAATGAGATGTTCCTAATGTGATACAAATCTCTGCTGACCTCGCTTAGGAAGCTAGTTTTCTTGGAGCTGTTGGCAGAAAACAGAGAGAATGGTGGTGTATCGATCACCTTTGTGCTACTCCTGACATAAGTAGACAGTAAATATGAAGAAACTTTATTTTCCTCTCAGTTTGGCTGTTAAATGCCACAAAACACATGAGCTGAGCAGAGCACTTTGTTTGCACTTCATACCGTAGGTTAGACTGGTTTCTGACTCTCAGTGGTGAGAGAGGAGGCCAACCTAAAATCTGTTTGCACAATTACATCAACAGAGCTTGCACATTTTAGAAACAGTCTGTAATAAAAAAGAGCAAAATGTAGTGCAGAAATATGAATCTTGTATATTAAGTACTTTTAGTGATTTTAGAAGTAACACTTGACCTAACATAGTAATTGTTTTTTAAATAGTTGCTATTGCATTTCACTGAGTTTCTATTCTATTTCTGTGTTCTGTACAAACAAATTGGTTACTCCACCTGATATTTATGATTGTAGACATGCATTATATATACATACAGAAACAGAATGAAAATTTTCCTGATCTGAGGCAGTCTTCCTCAAGATTTTTTATGATTCTCTAAACTAAAATCAAAACTCAAACCGGCACTGCATATTGAGCACTTTCTAATGCTAGCCCTGCTACCACGGGTCATTCACTGCACAAAGTTTAACAAAAAAAAGCTGCCGTGCATTGTCGGCAGCTGCAGGATGCTGATTAATTAAATCATCGTGTACCTTGGGAAGATCTGTATTTGCAAAGAACCGATGTCAGATGGCACGGGGCATTTGCTGATCCGGTGGCAGAGCTCGTTTGTGAGTGTTTGTGTGAGACAGCATCACATAACTGATCACTCATTTCAAGTAATAGTAAGAATATGTCTTCTCTGATCAAATTCTCTCTTTTCTCTGCCTCTTGAAATACCCTCACTCTAAGCTCCTATTGACAAAAAATTAATTCAATATTATTAAGGGCAGATGATAAATGGCAATATCTCCTGATGCTTCAATCCTCCAAGAAGAATCTTGTGACAGATGTTTCTGCACTTTATGCAAATAGGAACTTCATGGATCAGTTTTCCTTTCCTCCGTGGAATATATGCAGCTGGAAATAGGAATCCAGCTCCACAGCACAAAGCAAAAAAGCCCCTCAACAAACCAAACAACAACAACAACAAAAACCCAACACTGACCAAACAGGCAGCTGAGAGGGAGCAAGCCATGGATGTGAAATCGAAATAACTATACTGCTGGTTCTTAGGATCACTTCTGGGCATCTTAGTCAAGCAGTGTGTGCACTGATAGAGGTTTTGTGAGCTTTCTCTGCAATGACGCTGTCACTCACAAGTCATTTCTGAAAGGGGAAAAAATTTTTCCCAGGTTGTGTATGTTTCTTCACAAATCTTTTTTTTTTTCCCATTTCTGATATACTGTTTTCATTCTCGTAGTAGTCATGGATAGCTGTATTAGATATAATACCAGTGTAGTAAAAATAGTGAAGTTGGGTTTGCATATAAAGAAAGGATTTCAGCTTCTTAAATGTTATAAATAGGGCATAGACATTTATATAAACTGTATGGGTTTAATTGTGTTCTTTATAATAGCAAAGAAAGATGGATATGTGAAAATCATTGATGAAATAAGATGGAAGATTTCCTTCCTATTTATTAAAATAAAAAAACAACCCCCAAACTTAGTGAATTAATAGAGGTTTAAAGGAAATACAGTTTTACAAATTATTGCATAGTATATAAGAGAACATTTATATTTAGTAATTTCTATAATATCATGCAGTAAGGACGGATTGTGGAATCTCACCTATTATTACCCTAGAAAATAATGAGAGGTGGTCATCCTAAATGCAATGATTTAGAAAATGCTCTTTTTATTACTATTATTAAACAAAATTAATATCATTATTTTAGGCTAATTTGGTCTTCTTTTAATTTTATATAATTCTTTTAGGATTTCTGTGCAGGTATTTTTTGTCATCAGACACCAGAACAAGTCTCATGAATTGTTAGTCAACACATCTGTACCTTATTTTCTCGGTGAGTCTTTTGTTAATCTTGTATATTTTAGATGTTTTTAAATCTATTGTGAGTCACAAAAATATCTTTTCAAGATTTTAATTTAGAATTTAATTCAAAACCTGTATCTAGTACTCTGTAAACATTCAATCAGGAACTATGATACTTTTTTTTAAATGTATAGCCTGGTTTTGTGTCATGATATTGCATAGAATCTTGTCTACATTTCATGACTAGTCAGGGAAGAGATCTTTATTCAGTTCAGATGTACCACATAATTTTGTTCAAAAGTCCCTTTCTGTACCTCTTTTTTCTAAATTTAAATTTATAATTAACATTACTGATTTTATGTAGATTTCTTTTAATTGAGTTCCTTAAAAAAACCCCAAAACCACCCAAAAATGAAATGCCAATACTAGGAAAAGAATAAAGAAAGGGACTACATGTGTAAATGACTGTCATGCTGTACTGAATCTAATTCAGATGAGCAGCAAATAATTGGCAATATGTTTGTACATATTATACCATGTCTGCTTTTGCAAGTAGATGTGCAGCTAGTGATGTTCTGCAGGTAAGGTACAGTTTCAGCTAAGACCTGTGTCTGAGGAGTCAAATACCATTCTAGAATCAAGTATTAATAGAATAAACTTAATTTTAGTTTTTCATAAGTGCAGCTGCATTTTCTATTTAATTATAGGTTCTCACAGTAGTAATTTTTCCATGACCTGCTCAATCTCAAAAGTCAGAAAATTGCTTCTTTTTTAAAGCTGACAATAGCACGGTATGTTTCCAAAGGAAAAAGACAAATTACAGAAAATCATTACTTTAAGCATATTTAAATAGCCAGGAAGAAATCCTAATTGAAAAGTTTGCTAAAATGTGAAAAAGTTAGCAGTGCTTGCTTTTTTTTTTTTTTTTTAAAAAAAAAGATTATTGTGATGTTGCTTGCAGCTTTACGAGCTGCCTATGATACGATGCCTTTCCTTTCTCTGCTCGCCCTCTACCCTCCTTCTTTTCTCTCTGATAAGGTTAGGGGAAACATTTTTAGGAAGCAAAGATTTTAACTGGAGAGTAATTAATTTGTAGATGTGTTTAATAATCCAAATTGATTTTTCCTTGTGAAGCTGATGCAAAGGTGATGGGAATCTTTGTATTTCTTTGCATGGGCTTCAGAGCAGTCTGTGAGCCTTTATTTCCCAGTAGTAGCTAGTTTCCCTAGTATTTTAAAAGAATTCTGTAACCATATAATTATCGTAATATATGTACAGGTGATATAGTAGCATATTTGTGTTAAACTTTAACATGATCCAAGTCAATAATTGACCTAGAAATGAGCAACGTTAGAGTAATCCCTTAGATGAGTGTGTGTTTAATGAAGTCTCCTGGCTGGCGAGGTGGAGTGTGAGTACGGCAGGGCTGGGGCAGCCGTGCAGCAGGGCTCTAGCTCTCCCCCCGCGCCCCGACCTGCCGCCTTTGGGGGACGCGGGGGGATTTACGAACGCTGTTTGCAGAGGAGTGAGGCAGTGTTGTGAGGAACCCAGCGCCGCTGTTTGCGGGTGGGGAGCCCTGGGATGGGGCCGTGGGGCGGCTGCAGCTCTTGGCAGCCGATGCCTGTTTTGGCCCTGCTGCTGCCCAGTGAAGGGGGCACTTGGGCAAAGCCACTTGCCACATGGCACGGGGTGTGCCCTGCGGTGGGCAGGGCAAGGGGCACTCCCGTGGCTCCTCAGCTCTGTGTCCCTCACCATCCTGGCCAGCTGCCTGCGCAGTTGACAGTTGCTAGTCATTAACTTTGTTACTGCCAGTTAGGGTATTTCAAACCATAGTCGTTCAGACAGAAAAAACCAAGGGTGTCATAAAATGGACTTGGCAGTCACAAAGTGCACCCCTCTGGATACCTCCCCCCAACAGACCCATGCTCTTCCCTCATTCCTCTGGTCCTTCACCTGCTGTTTCCTGCCTATGAGCTTTTCCCCAGCACAGTGGGGCCCCAGCCCTTTCCCTGACAGCCCCCCCGAGGCTCATCTCCAGGGTTTGGTCAGATTAGTGGAGAACAGCTCCCACGGAGCAGAGGCAGGGCATCCCAGTGCTGTGCATAGGCAGCCCCAGGTCCACAGAGGATTTTGGAGAGGCTACTGGGTGCAGGCAGCGCAGGAGGGGGGCTGGCCAGCAGGAACCACAGCTGGCATCTCCTTGTGGAAGAGAGAAGAAAGCCTTTACTGGGGTCTCTGCTGCTGCCACAAAATATTTGAAAAGAGGGTTGTCTGCCGAGTTACGTAGCCATGGTAATGTGTCTTCAGCAGTTTCCCCAAGGAAGCATACAGAAGAAGGCGTTGCTCTCCTTTATCTGCTGAAGCACTCAAGCTCTTCCCCATCCCTGTATTCTCCATTTCCCATCTCTAAATGACTGTAGCTCTTCCAGTTGGGCCCAGACCATGGTCCTGTGAGAGAAAGTGGTGATTAGCGTGATCCTTATTACAAAGAAGACAACCATTAGAGGAGGAATTTGCTGTATTTTTGTCTTATTTTCCATGAGCCAGCAGGTCAGGTTTACCCAGGTGGCTCTCACTCTGAGATACTCAGAATGAGTTCAGGAGAGTATTGTTGTCTCCGCACAAACACTGGGGCAGCTCCGTGGTGATAAGAACATTTGTAACTCTGTCAAAACCTATTGGAGCTTATACTCCATGGTGTAATGATCTGACCTGAGCCATTTCTGCACGAGGCGCTCCAGACATATCTGTTAGTTTTGTTCCATTGTGGGGTTTTTTTGTTTGTTTGTTTGTTTGTTTTTTTAATTACTTTTAAAATTTTAAATTTAAATTTAAACGAATGCTTGAAATTTTGGCTCTGGTTAATCATCTGATACATTAGAGACAAAATACTGTTTTCAGTCCCTGTGTTGACCTAGACGTTATACTATATACCTTAGACCTGAGACCTAAAGCACTGCAAAAGGGCAATGAACAGGCTGGTTCCTGGAGTAAGGGGCAATCCAAAGCGAGCAGGGGGCAGGACTGCACCCTCCATTTGTGGTTGTGCTGGCCTGGGTGTCCCAGAGCTGTTCGGAGCAGAGAGCCCCTGGCTGATCTGTTCTCCGACCCAACGCTGCTCCTCTTCTGGTTTGTACGTCAAAGGGACTGTGTGCAAAAACAATTGGCATCCAAGGATTGTTTTGGTCAGCGATGTTTTTAATTTAAAGTCAAATGAAAAACGAGGGAAAGTTTGTCATACTTGCCTGATACTTCTGCTTTCTGCCACTTTCTTTCTTTCTTCACTGTTGTGAAAAAATTAGAGTTTAAGTATAGGGTGTGTGTGTGTGTACCCTTCTCGATGGTTTTTCTGTTGTTCTGATTTTTCAATCATTTATCAGACTACACTGTTGTGTTTTCTGACCCACCTGGTCCCACACCACACTGTTCTACAGAGTCTTGTTTTCATGACAGCTGGCTGATCAGCAGCACAGCTGAGTTGGGGGACTCAATGGAAGGACCTTGACCCCCCAGCCAGCATCTCTTGGGGAATTCTCTTTGTTGGGTGCTTTCAGGTTGAGGCCTCCCCCAAAGATGAAGGCAATTTATATATGCCAGAGTGAGGAGACAACAGGAGGAAGAATAAAGACAAAAATCTTCTAAGCAGTGAGCTGAACTTGTTCAGACTGATACCAGACTGCGGTATTCAGACGGCAGCTAACCCAAGGTTTCCCTAACCTTGGCAGGAGTGCGAGAAATAGTTATAGGAGGATGAAGTGTTCTTGAACTGTTTCTCCAGTGTATCAAACACAAGCAGGCTTTTCTTCAATATTAAGCACGTGCCTCTCTTTTCTTCCCCTTTAAAGAAACTTTTTATTGTAGACCATTAAACGGAAAAAAAAAATCAATCTCTCTCTGTTTGTGGACCCCTGTGCTGCCTCTACACTTTCCAAGGACAAAGATGTAAATCAGGACCTCCCTGGTACAATAGCATTTATAAGGCAAATTTCTTGCTAAAGTCTTACAGTAAAAGCAAAAGGTTAAATGAAATAGCTGTGCTCAAGTGTCATTTTAAACAAAAAGAAAAAAACCAACAAACCACATTCTTAAAAACATCAGCCAGAGCTTCCCTGGAAGCATCAAAAACAGCATTCCAGATAAAAGCAGCAAGATGTGAAAAGACCTGATCAGCAACAGATTGATGTCTGGGCTTGAGGACTAATGTAAGAACTTAAAGACTTGGCTAGAAAATATATCTTGAGAAGCATAAACATATAAGAGGATGCCAAACCATGAAAGGCTGCCTTTGCACTGAGAATTCAGATAATCGGCGTGTTGACAAGCAGGGAAGCCAATGCTGCAAGCAAAGCACATAGGGTGATGAATAAACTCAGCCTTTGAGAGCCTAGGATGACATCTAGAAAGGGGCTGGCCTATTTAGCTACAATTTTAAGTCTCTACACCCAGTGTTCAGGTGCTGTCAAGCCTCAGACCTCCCCACCCAGCTGCCAATGGTGACGTCCCATGGACTGAGGCAGCCAGGTTTGATTCAGAAAGCATGTGCTAGAGTTCGGTTCTAAGAGAGGATGGAGAGACTTCCAAAAGGCTGACTTTATAGCAGGCTGGTTGAGCCATTTGTTGAGGTGATGGGAGAGTCGGGTTTAATTTCCTGCTCAAATGCGCTGCATTTTGTGACTGTTGGCTTAGCAGTAGGCTCCTGGAGTGCTTCCCCAGAGGCCATGTATACCTCCTCTGTGTACAGGGTGAGAGCTTGGAGGCTGTGTGGGGTCTGAGCTGTTCTTCGGCTGGCACAGCACGTCAGAGGCAGATGTACGCCCCTGTAACTGCGATCTCCACGGTGGCCTCCATGGAGCTACTGCAGCAGGAGTGCTAGCTTTAAACACTTGAGCAACAGGCAAAGCAAGAGGAACAGCTATGGCTTGTGTGATTCTTAAACGTGAGACCTGATTACCCTTTATTAACTAGGAGAGTCTCTCTGGGATGCTGACAGTGAAGCAGTATTCTTTTCTTGTGAGAAAAAACCCAGAGTTTTCTGCGGTGGATAAAGAAATGACCAACACCGAGATGTCTTCAGGCATCAGCGCTTTATTGAAGCTTTGCACTGCTTATATATCCTTTTTTCCTCCAGCACGCCCCAAGCATGTGGCACTCTTTCACTTTTGATTCGTTACCCCTTATCACACATGTGCCTAAACAATTGACATGATTGGATAATTCCACCTGTTCACTAGCCATTCTTTTACTTCTGACTATTTACTAATTACAGCTCACAATCATCCTGTATCTTGTCTCATACACATTCTTGCTTGTTTTTCTACTTTGTTTTATTTTTCACTGAAGGTCAGGAATTAAGTGCTCAAGGCTGAAGCTGCCTGCAGCTTCGGCTCTTAAAGCACCAACAGTTTTCCTCTAGCTTTACTTAAAACTGGATAGTTCAATAACTAGCCTAGAAATAATGTATTTATGTATGAAGCAAGCAAGAGAGCTGTGAAAAAGCAGTCATTAGGGAGTTAAATAGGTCTGAGCTAATGTGCAGTCTGATTTTTTGATGGGTAATCTCAGTTTAAAAGCTGTATTCTAAGGAAAATAGGCCTATCTGCAAAAATATGGGATATTCATGTTGTAGTCAAATGGAGAGGAAAAAAAACCCTCTTCACCTAAAAGAGCAACTTGAGAGGGCAGTCCATAGGCGAAAACATCAATGGCTTAATCTTCTGCATTTAGCAGAACCCTACCATGCGACCGCCCAGGCTAAACCCTGCCTTTCTCTGGTTTGGAAGAGATCTTGAAAGTCCTTTAAACTTGTTGACTTGCTCCACTTTTGCCAGGCCTTCCTGCTAAGCACACTGATCCAAATGCAATCATCCCTTGAGACGTATGCCGGTAAGTACTGCAGGCACCTCTTCTTTCAGCAAAGCGATTAACAACTATGCAGCTGATGGCTCTCATTCTTGTTCGGTTGGCAGGGATGGTATCACTAAACTTGAGCTCACTTGTCACAATGGCAATAGAGTTGGAATGTAATTATCTGCTGGAGAGAAGCCCTGACAGCTGTGGCGTAGGTTTTTCAATGTGGATGTTGCCTGGATCGCAGAAAAATATCAAGGGCTGGTGTGAACAGCCATGTTCTAAAAGCATCTCTGCCTGGGTTAGACCACTACCTACAAAAGAGGTACGTGTGATTATCTTGAAGCTATTTATTGACAGTCATGTCAGTTTGTGGTTAAAGTTTATCTTGAAAGTTGTCCTCAGGGATCCTTTTACTTCATCCAAACTAACTTTTCTTTTCCAGGGCTTTGATTCGCAGCACGCTGTTTGCTTACTGTATTACCCCTAGGTCTGCTGGTGCTTCCCTGGAGGAAAGGCAGTGGATCTGCTGCTGGTTCCTAAAACAGTGCCAGCCTGTGATAGTCTTCTGGTAGTGAAACCATTTTACTAGCAGCAGCATCAGGTAAGACCTCAGCATTTTCTTACACTAATGGTTATTTATTTATTTATTTATTTATTAATGTAACATTCCCTCACCTTGTTGCGATACCTACTCAGGAGCATCAGAACCAGGGCACTGGAGTTCTTTATTTTTACAATTTTTTTCTTGTTGGCAAACAAGTGCTCATACCAGTAGCCCTTCTGAAGTCACTGACATGCTCTGAGATGCTGAAGGCACTCTTTAAATTATTTCTATTATACACTTGCACAAGTAAAGAACCCATACTGTGAAAAGGAAGTTGCCCCATTTGGCATTTGGTTGCCCCACCACCAACCTTGGAGTGGCACCCCCACCGCTCAGAAGCACACACACCCTTGGGAGCCCTAAAGGCAGACCAAGATTCACCTCCTGACTTGCGTCCCTGAATCTGCTTACCTCCCAGCATCCAGAAATGTCATCCCTCAAAGACTGGAAAAGGATTCCCCTTTTCTGTGGGAAATGTGTGGGTGCCAAGCAACGCCTGTGGACCTACTTTCCTTCTCACACCCCAGAGGCTACCACGCACACCTCCTGGGACCTCCTGGCCAGGACCCCTGGCTGCAGGTGAGCTCACCCTAAATCCTGGGGTAGTTGGCTGCAGTCCTTTCCTTGCCTTCCTGGGACCTAAGCAGGAGGGGGGAGGACCTTGAGCAGTGGAGGGGAGGCACTCCGTAACCTCCGTTTAAAGAGGCATGAGGCTGCCTTTGGCTCTGAAGATGTTTTTCTGCTACAGACTTTTCTGTTTGGAGCCTTTCTTTATATTTAAGACTAGGTGAACTGGAGAGTTGCTTGTGCACTCTTTAGGCCGCTGTCAGATTAAACCATGTTTGATGCAAGTCAATGTTTCTTGCGCCTGTCACCCTAAGAGCCTTCTGGGCTAAATTCGGAGGTGAGACTGCCCGGGTGGCAGGCAGGGCAGGGATACTGCCTGCCCCTGCCCTGCCCAGGCCAGAGGTAAGCTGGTAAGGCGCCTCTGTAAGGCTCTGTGCTGCTAGCATGAGCTGAAAGGGAGGACTTGTCTGGGAGAGAGCTTTGGGAAGGACTTTCTTCTCCAAAAAGCATGTGTTATAATCTGTTTGTATTATGCACTGGCAGCTCTTGCTGGTTGCTATTAGGATTAGAAAAAAACTGGAAATTCTGGAGTTAAAAACTCTGGAAGTTGCATGAAGATAATACTTAATAAACACGAGTACATGGTAGGACTTTTTTTTTTCCACCCTCTTTATATGACTTTTAGACTTACAAGCTTTTATCTTATTTTATGAGGCCATGTGAAATAAATTAAATGTAACACAAGATGCTGTTAAAAAAGATTTTATGACATCAAGAACTGGTTCTATATTAGGACCAGATCCTACATAGACTTATGGATGTGAGTAATTTTGCTCCCATAGATAAGCTATTGACTCAACCACAGCTACCCATTTAAATGTTCAGAATCAGGCCCTCATTTTGGACGCACTTCTCATTGTTAAATCAATGTGAAAGTGAAATCTGTCTCCTCTCAAAAGGAAATTGCCAAGACTTTCTACGCTGAGATTTGGGATCTGTAGAAAATGAAGCCTTTTTATTTTTTCTTCCCTCCAATAATCTGTTCAGTGAACAAGCTGTGAAAAATAGTTCTATATTTTTTCCATGTGATGCAGCAGACGGTAAATTTCCATTTAAAAGAATGATCAGAGTAGCTGCTGGCACTGAACTCTGTTGTCTTAGTCAAATCTACTTACAAAGAGTTTACAGCAATACAATAGTTTATTATTTCACTCAACAAGAAATCAGATGAAAAAGGCAAAGGGGAAGCCTGAAGTAGGTTCATGGTCAGAATTCTTTTATTTCTTAACATCTTGTTTTTTTAAATGCAGGAGTTGAGATCAGTAGTTTTATGTGTAAGGAGAATATTTCTTTTCACCTCTACTTTTGTATGCTGTGAAATAATCAGACTTCACACTTCTATAGTGCCTTTCTTCTGGGGATCTGCAAGCACTTTACAAACATTAATTAAAGTCTCACAACACCCATGTGGAGATAAAGAAGCATTGTTTGTCTATCTAATGCAGAATGCTTAACCTGATTCTTTAAGTACTATACAAGGACTACAGTAAAATAATGGAATATCCAAAGCAAATTAATCTAACTGAATTGCTAGGAGCGTGTATATGTGTGTGTGTGTATATATATATATATCTGCACATATGTATGTGTTTGTGTGTATGTAGATCAATATATTGCTCTATGCCTTAGACTACACTTCATCTGCCCAGCATGTCCTGCACATTGCTGTCTTGGGCGATACAATGGGTGTTGCTGCTTCTCCCTGCACCATTCCTCAGGTCCATCTACAAATGGATTTCTTCTAGGAAACCCGGGGAAACCTCTTTTTGTCACTGATTAGGTTAGGATTACTTTTAAAAATGTAAAGCAGAAATATTCTTTTTCTTGATCATCAAGTCTGTGAAGGAAAATAATAGGTGGGCTGGGCTGTGGGGTCTTTGCCCCCAGAGCTGGGGCACCCAGAGCTGGCATCTCCCCTCTCTGTCTCCCTCTTGGTGTTCCCAAGCCCAGCAGCCTTGCCCTTGCTGCTGCCACCTCCACAGTCCTCCAGCCCCCGGGGTTTTGGGGACAGCTCTGTGGCACTGCAGGGGGGAGAGCTGCAGGGCTGGCCTGGCTCCCACTGCGGCTGTGGGATGCAGGGAAAAGGCACCAGAGGGGCATTCTCCTACAGCAAGTTAACACTGGGCTTGGCTACCCAAGATGTTAGCGGTGTCTACGTTAAAATATCTTAAATTATTTTATAGACTTTATAGAAAAGGTGTTATCCTCCACAAGAGGGGCTTTTAGCATAATTCTGCAGAAGCGTACTCCCCGTACTTTGCTGGACAGGCGTCTGCCCCAAGCAGGTACAGCTGCGCTAGGGATCTCCAGTTCTCCACCTTTGCTGCATTGTTTTCCTGCTGCTGCAGTGCCTCACCTCACAGCTGAAGGCCAGAGCTGCCCCAGCCATGTGTGTCTGTCAGGGAAGGCTGAATTAATTGAGGGTCTCTGGTTGCACTATCAGAAATGAAAACGAGGTGGGGGACCTAGGCAAAATGGAGGAGACCCACCCTGAAAGACTAAGCAACTCTTATTTCTATTTATGCCCACTTGTGCAGCTTGGGAAAACACACTGCTGAACTGTTGCAACCCAACTTCTCATTTCCTTCCAGAAGTCAGGTGAAACAATAGGTTTTCCTAGGCAGTTACAGGATTCCCTTATTTTCTTTGTTTGGGTTAAAGATGCAGGGAAACTGGTCCATGTGACCACTGTGAGTTTGAAAGGTGGTTGGCTGGCTACTAAAAGCAAAACAGGCCCCAATGCTGCTAGCTTTCCTGAGCACTAGTTCCATCCTCTGTTACAATTTAAAAATGCTTCTGGGTCACCAGCATTTGATCAGTTTCTTAATCTTCATCATGTCTTCTTTCTGCTAACTTCACTTTGTTTCTCTGTCGTAGGCTGTAAGATCTTCAGTGCAGAGAGAGCATCTTTTATCTCTGTACAGTGTCGTGCAAACTTAAGGTGCTACGTTAATATTTAATAATAATATTAGTGATGGAGATGGAGTCCTGTGTCTCCTTCCTTCCAGATGCAGAACATATAACGGGGGTTTTTGTACTATTTCATTTCCCTCGTGAGAGTCCCCCTGCTCACCCATTTTCCAACTGTCCCTGTCATCATCTTGATAAGGCTATTGGGACACAGTAACCTTAACTGGGAATGGCTTAATTAGAGCTGGGCAAATAACTGCTTTTTCACCTGAGACTCTGAAAGAAACTCCCCTAAAATACAGGTTTCCTTTTCTTTTTGTTAGCAAAATGGAAACTGGTGAAAAAGGG
>NW_010289041.1:15826-26444 GCF_000700745.2 Antrostomus carolinensis | reverse complement strand
CAGCAGCGAAATACCAGGGGGACCAGGGGAAAAAGGGCTTTCTTCAGAAACAGTCGGTGTGTTGCCGTTCACGCGTGGGAGGGTGACAGCGGTTCCGAGTCCAGCCTGTTTCCCTCCCTGGCTGTGCCTGTTAGAAAGGATGAGAATCAGGCATACACCATACTTGCCTTCCCTGAGCAGCCAGCTGGCCTCCAGACCTCATCCAATGCACTTTCTGTGTATTTAGTAATCATCTGGGAGTTTCTCATCTATAAACTTCCCCGTCTCACTCTGGAGCACTATGAAATTTCGTCACCGACAGAGATTCTGCAACACCCTGTGTCAGGGAGCTCCTCTTGATCTTTTTTGAACCAGACTCTTGCAGCCCACACTTACTGCTTTCTAGTTCTTGCCTTGGGAAACAGCAGCGGATCTCTTCCCCTGGTGTTCATACCACTCATGATTACAGGCTCTGTCATACGCCTTCTCAGTTACTTCTTCCTTGTACTCATTCCCCTGCAAAAGTTATTCTGGTGTTTGGCTGTCTCACTACCCCTCTTGAGCCTTTTCTAGTTTCAGTATTTTCTCTGCTTTTTGTTGAGATGAAGGGACTAGAACTGCTGTTTAGTTTTCTTCTGTATGTGCTGGTATCTTGAAACTCTTGGCAGGTCCTTCTGAGTTTCTTGGTAAATTTTACTTAATCCTGTTCTCAGCAGACAGCATTCCCACTCAGGCAGGAGACTTCAGGATTATGGTATGTGATTCTCCAAAAACATTATATTAGTGTTTGGTGGCAGCCAGAAAAAAAACATCAAAATGTTAGAATTTTTTAGGAAAATAAATAAACTGTAGCAGAAGACATCATAAAACGGCAGCATAACTGTGTGGTCACCTATATCTTGGATATTGTGTAGAATTCTAGTCTCATCTCAAAAAGGATTATATTAGAAGCATTTACCAGGGATTACTAAATGCATGGAAAGACTTTTGTCAACCAGTCAATGGAGTGGCTTGAGACCCTTCAGGCTAGAAAAGAGCCAACTTGCAGAGTGAGGGAAGGGGATGACTTACAAGTGTCTGTGAAATGACACGGGGAGTGGTGTGGAGAGAGTGTACATGGGCTCTACCACTTGGTTTCTCTTCTGATACACAAAGTATTTGCATCAGATGAAGCTAGTAGCCATGTTCATAGCAAGAAGAGGTAGTTATTCATAAAATAAAGCTTCTTACTAGCTGGCCTTAAAGATTAAAAAAACTTTATGTAATAAATTTAAGGGATGCTGGACAAGTGTCCCCAAGAGAACTGCATTCAGAGAATAAACCACTTTAGATGCAGAAACAACCCCCTGAGTGGGAAATGGTTGGAGTCTGGGAGGGTATAGAGTAGGGAGGTATCCCTGTACTTGCCTTATCTTGCTCCTGCTGTGACTTCTGCTTTTGGCCACATTCAGGACAGAAGCTTTACTGGTATCAACCCTTCAAGATGGAATGACCAGTATCAGCCCTTGATCTGGAGCAAGCGACGTCTTCTGTCTTCCTGGGGTGAGCAGTGGTGCAAGGGCACTTCCCTCAGCTGCGCTGGCGACTGCCGGTTCCCAGGCTTCTCTGGGTAGGGGCACACAGCTACATCTGGATCCAGCCACGCTGGGTCTCGGAGTCCTGGATTCCACATGATCGCAACTTTATAGTTATGGGTCCACCCAATGTACAGGGGATCACAGAATCACAGAATGTTGGGGATTGGAAGGGCCCTCGAAAGATCATCCAGTCCAATCCCCCTGCCAGAGCAGGAACACCTAGATGAGATCACACAGGAAGGTGTCCAGGCGGGTCTTGAATATCTCCAGAGAAGGAGACTCCACAACCTCCCTGGGCAGCCTGTTCCAGTGCTCCGTCACCCTCACTGTAAAGAATTTTATTCTGAAGTTTAAGCGGAACCTCCTGTGTTCCAGCTCACACCCATTGCCCCTTGTCCTACCATTGGGCATCACTGAGAAGAGCCTGGCTCCATCCTCCTGACATTCGCCCTTAACATATTTATAAACATTAATGAGGTCTCCCCTCAGTCTCCTCTTCTCCACGCTAAAGAGACCCAGCTCCCTCAGCCTTTCCTCATAAGGGAGATGCTCCACTCCCTTAATCATCTTGGTGGCTCTGCGCTGGACTCTCTCAAGCAGTTCCCTGTCCTTCCTGAACTGGGGGGCCCAGAACTGGACACAATATTCCAGATGCGGCCTCACCAGGGCAGAGTAGAGGGGGAGGAGAACCTCTCTTGACGAAAGACTGTAGGAATTTTTGAGTGAGCTAATTTTTCCGCAGTGTTCCTTCTAACTTGGGGGGGTCTGTTTCCCCAGTTTAGGAGAAATTTGTGTTTAAATTTATATATATATGAAAATTTTGTATTTGGCTGTATAAAATTGACGTTTCATACATGACAGCTGGAAACTGATGTTAAATAGGTAACAGTGTTCTTGTGTGATCAGGGCCTTGGAATCTCCTGTGCTACTATTTTCACTTGGTATTATCTCTTTTCATTTTTGTTTGTTTTCTCTGAAGAGCTTTCACTCTGTAGTGATGACATTTACCTGAACAGGTTATCAGCTCATAAAAGAGAGCTTGAGCTGTGCAGAGGGAGAGGAACTAAGGAGTCTGCAGGCACCTGCAGCCCCTTCATCCCCCTGCTGCACTGTGTGAGCTGTAGGCCATGTGTAGCCACCTCACTTTTCCCGTTTTACGGGGAGATCTCTCCCTTTAGAGGCCAGTAGGTTCTAATTCACCATTGCACCTTTGCCTCAACCCTGGCAGTTTGTGTTCCACTGTCTCTGTGGGAGCACAGTCCCTTTTTTCCCTGCTTTCCTTTAGATTAACTTTGACTTCACCATGAGTCTTATTTTTCCAAACTCTGTATAGTGTTCTTGAGCTATTCTCGGAGATCTGATTTCTTTATTGTTTTCCATTTTAATTTGGTGCAGATGCAACACAAGGTAAGAATTTATAGTAAAGATTTGCCGTGTTTCTAGTTCTAAACCTTGTATTCCTGTTAATAGGAGGGTTTGGTGTAGGTAGTGTGGCTGTATCGGCGCTGTATGTGTTATGAGTGCTCTGAGTCCCAGGGCGTTCCTAAAATGCAGCCCCCACCCCCATGGGGCTCTGGTACCGTCTGCATGAGGACAGAGCACAGGCTGCTCCTGGGGGGACCCGGGGCTGGGGGCAAGCATGGATGGGCCAGCTGGAGCCTCAGGGCTCAGGGGCCTCGGGAGCTCATGGGGTTTAAAGGTTCCCCGTGGATTTCTCTGCTTCCTCCCCAGAAACTTTCAGGGTTGTTTCTGGGCTTGAGAGCAGTGAACTTTCTGGGAGGGGTATAGAAGGGCTTTCAAACAGTAGAACTTTCCACTCCCTTCAAGCCAAAGGAATTTACAAGTCTTGTTCACATCAACTGACTTACGTTAATAGTTTTCTGATGTAGTTCTTGAGCATGAAAATGTCTTCATGCTGATGACCTGGGTCAGTGTATGTAGGCAATATATGTGTGTTCAGAAAAATACCTTGAATTTTGAAGGTGTTCTTAATGGATGTACATTGTATTTTTACCATATGTTCTGAGTTACCCCTCCCTGCAACCTCACAGTTAATTACTGCTTGGCTCCTAAGACTTTAATTTACAAACTGAAAGGAAGACTTAAAAATCAACTAAAAAAATATTTCTGGAAAAACCATGTCTATGGCTGTGTGCCTTTTTATCTACTGAGACAATGGGTAATGCTTCAGCAGCAATTTTGTCTGAGGGTTTCGTTTAATGGGCACGGATTTAGTCCTTGCAAATGCCTCTATGGGCTCACTGAACATTAAATGAAAATTTCAGCTTTTGGCTTAAGAACTGCAAGTTTGCATCTGTTTCAGTTTCTGGGTGTCAAAGCAGGGATGTGTCCTTGCCTAGGGGATAATAGCAAACCAGATTACTACGTGTATGGTGCACTTAATAAAACAGAAAGTTGTGAGGAGTGATTTTAAACTTCTAACATCTGCCCTAATGAAAAAAGTTCTTGTATAGGGCCTAAAATGGATTGTAGCATTGTGTATTGTTAGAGTATCGTTGGCAGAAACTGTATTATCTGTGTGACCTTGCAGTCATTGTTATAGTAAATACTTTAAATAATACATGATTTAATAATATAAATAATTTTAAAGCATTTATGTTTTATTCAACAAAAAAACTAGGACAAAATTAGCCATTTTGTTTTTACTAGGTAGCTTGACTCCAGGATTCTCCTCTTGCCTAAGGCCAATGATGCAGGTGGGTCTTGAGGCTCTGAAGGAATCCCTGTTCTGCCCAGCCAGCCTGAGAAGCCGGCAAGTCAATAAACAATTCTCTGGAGAAGCCACGAGTTTTGTCACCTGCAGGCGCCTCCTGTGTCTGTGGAATGGCCAAGTGGATTCATAGAATCCCAGAATGGTTTGGATTGGAAGGGACCTTAAAGATCATCCAGTTCCAACCCCCCTGCCATGGCAGGGCCACCGTGTAACTACTGGAGTGGGTACTGAGGGGCTGCCCCGCAGTGCCGGGGTCACAGGGCCGCTTTCCCAGCAAGCAGCGAGCGGCTGCGTGTCCCAGGGGTCATCAGCGTGGAGGGAAGGGTGGGAGAGGAGGAGACTGCAAATTCTGGGGTTCTTGTAATGCAGGGGATGGGGAGAAGAAAAACTGAGCAGCTATATTTCAAATTGTATTTAACTTTTGAAGTGGCACACGGTTCTCTCGGTGACGCCTGCACAAAGCGGCGTACGCCTGTCCCTGTGGTCTGGTAAAGGCATCGCTCCTGTACGCGCTCTTAGGTCAGACGCTGAGAAAATGGGTTTATTGAGGAAGGATCTTTTTGCCGTTTTCTCCAGCACTTTTCACATGCTGGGTTCCTGTTTTCCTCACGCTCGTTCCACGAGGTGGCACTGTCTGTTCTGGGAAGGAGACCCAGCTTCAGCTTCAGCTTCAGCTTTCCCTCGGGGCAGATGCTGCTCAGCTGCCTGGGGCGAGCAGGGTTCAGGGATACTGTGCAGCATAACTCAGATCAGGAGTTTCCTGACAATGGCTGTACTTTTCTGTTGGTATATACCGATACAGTATATTTTTGATATGAGTTATGTCCATTTTCTTATGCACAAAATACACAAAATTTGGTCAAGTAGTGTTGTTTTAGAAATTGAGCTTCTTGCCTGCTCTTGTTTGCAGAAGGTCTCTGGCATCCAGAGGAATCTCTTTATGGTGTGGAAGTAAAAGTCAGGTGGTGCTGACCCTAATATAGTAGGTTACTTCATTTTGAGTGAGAATTGAGTGATTTTTGAACGTGGGAAGGAATGACCAGTAGCTATCATCATTTCTGGGAGGGAAGGGAATAATTTCTGTAGGATTTGCCCAATCCAGTAAAGCTTTTTTTTCTGCAAGCTGATACAAAAAAGGCACACGGAGTCAGGAAATCAAGAACTGTAATGACAGCTTCCCTGTCAGAATACAAGGCAAATCTGTGTTGCACAGAAAGGGACCAGTGTTGCTGCTGTTCCTGAATTCTCTCTGCCTCTCACTGGTTTAATAGCTCCTGAGTAGAGGGAATATTTTTTCTCTTGTGAGGAGGTTTTCCTAGCTGGCCGTTAGACTAAGTCTGCGGTGTTGGTGGAGGTTGTTTTACCTCAGCAGAGTTATTAAAAGCATTCACCATTGAAAAGAGTTAATTTAATTTTTTCTTTTTTCCTCTGGTTGACATCTAGAAAAATGGATGATGATGATGATGACATTCCCCAGCTTTCATCCCATGCCTTGGCTGCCCTCCAGGAGTTCTATTTGGAACAGCAGCAGAGAGAGGGCATGAAGACCTCCCAAGGGTTTAATCAATATTCCGTTGGCTCAATAGAAGAAGACTGGGTAAGAAACTAAACTTGCACGCATGAAGCACAGTTAGAGGTATATCCTTTACTGGGTTTCTTTTGTGGATGGATAATGAAATTAAATGAAAAATTGGAATGCTCGAGATTTTTCTTGAGTGGCAAAATCAGACTATTCATGGACAGTAACACTGTAGGGATATTTGCTTTAATATTGAATCTGGGCATAGTTTTCTGATCTCCATGTGTGTGGGGGGTGCAAAGTGAAATTATCTGAAGAGAGGGAGTAAAGCTGCCAACAGAAGCATTTGTCCATTTTGGAAATTTTAACTCCAGCCTGGCATGTGAAGGTAGTGAAGGTTCTTCCCTGAGTTTGAGACAGTGTAACAAGGTGGAGTGATCTTTCCTTTCACATTGTATTTATTTCTGTGTTTTATTTCTTCGGTTTTGTGGGTGGCTGCCTTGCTTTTTTTCTCCTGACAGACTGTTTTTTTAGTTGTCTCTGGGTTGTTTGTTTGTTTACTCTTCCTTTTTCTGATCTCTTCTGGTTTAGTACTTTTATTTGCTTCTATACCGTCACTTTTCCAGTTCATTTTTCCTCTTCTGCCAAAGTAACTCAACTTAAGAGCAGATAAATATTGTGCATCTGCACTTTGGGTCTGAGCTAACCTTGTCAGCCATTTTGCATTACTTGGTTTTCCTGATACTGTAGTAAATGTCTTGTAAAGACACAGTGTAAGCTGCTTGTTGCTAGATTACAGATGTAAAAAGACTGTCAGGAAAATAGTCACCTTTCCAGCTTTACCATTTGTGATCTGAGAATCATAGAATTGTTTGGTTGGAAAAGACCTTTGAGATCATCGAGTCCAACCGTACCTGTCCACCACTAAACCCTATCTCTGAGCACCCCATCTGCCCGTCTTTTAAACACCTCCAGGGATGGTGACTCCACCACTTCCCTAGGCAGCCCCTTCCAGTGCCTGACAATAGAAGTTGCTATGGATTTTGGTTTACTTCAGACATGACCCACCACACCTAACTGTACAGAGTGCAATTGGAAGATTCAGTGTTATTTGTGCGTTATCTTTCTCAGCAACTGAGCCAGTTTTGGTACAGTGACGAAACTGCATCGTGCCTGGCTAATGAAGCACTCGTGGCAGCTGGGAAAGGTGGCAGGTAGGTTTTAATCATTACTTTGTAGATTTAACATGTCTTTTCTGAAAACATTTTGTTTCTACTATATAGACCAAGCGTGCAGTATAATTCATTGCTCATTGTACTTCATCTTTGTTCAACCACAATATCGCAGCAGTGCTTTGCTGTTATTTAATTAGTAGTTCCTACTGGTCTTACCATTTAGCATTTCATTGAACGTTGTGGCCTCTGCCTTGTAAAAGTTTACTATGAATCTTTTTATTTTTTGAGAAATACAAAGAGCTCCACAGCATATTAATGACTTGTAATTCTTTTTCCATACATACATCTGTTTCTGCAGAACAGATGGAAAAACTTGGTTTTCTTCCTGTTTCTGTAAGGAGTTGTTTTTAATTTTAAGTTTTAAAGTATATTTCCTTGCTGTTCTGAAACAAGATTTTCTCTGTAGTTAAGCTTACATTTTTGGACTAATGTTTAAAATATTTCCCCAGAGCAGCCCTGAGGACCACTGTAGGGGTTTTCTGTTGTTGTTATTGTTTGCCTTTTAAATTAATATTGCCTTTTAAATTATTGTCTTTTTTTCAGGATAGCATGTGTTAGCGCGCCAAGTGTGTACCAGAAACTGAAAGAACAGGATGGTAAAGATTTTTCAGTGTGTATACTGGAGTATGACAGGAGGTTTTCCGTATATGGAGAAGAATTTATCTTCTATGATTACAACCACCCTTTGAACTTACCTGAAAATCTCCTGCCACACAGTTTTGACATCGTAATAGCAGATCCACCCTATCTGTCTGAGGAGTGTCTTCAAAAAACTGCAGAGACCATCAAATACTTAACAAAAGGAAAGATTCTGCTTTGCACAGGTAAAATTAATAAAAATATTAGGTCACCATTAAGCATCTTTCTCTCCCTCTAAAGACAGACTTACTCAAGTGAGAACAATACTAACTCAGTAATACTAATTTATCATTAATTCAGGGAGAAATATGTATCCTAAGCTTTTTATTGGAAGACTTGAGTTCCACCTTTATTGTAAACTGAAGGCATGTGGTTTTTAATAGTTAAAGTCAGTACTTTTTTCATATGGCACTACAAGTTTTACTGATTTTTTTAAAAATTGTAAGATCATCCTGCAAAGTTCCAGAAATATTTTTTTTCTTGTAAAAGGGCCACTCTTTATAATTGCAGTGATTGAATTCTGGGTATGACAAACATAGGTGCAACTTACTGTTAATGTCTTATTGATTAACCTTATGGATTTGTGATTTATTGTTTTTTTAAACATGTCAGTAGCTGCAGGATTTCAGCTGCCACATCATACCTAGCATCTAAGGCGAGCTAAGTAGGAGAATGACAAATAGGTTGGAATGGCCTTTGCTCAGTCAAGTGGGATGTTTTTAGCTAAGTCTTGAAATGAAAAACAAAATCAACTTTTTAAAAAATTATTTTTTTCATAATACCTGTCCTTACTGGTAAATGTAGGAATTGCCATGTGAATGAAAGTGTGAGGGGATCCTGCCACTGTGATTCAGGTAAGGAGATCTTGGGCACTGAAATGCAGCAAGAGGAATTAGAACACAGTGATAAGAGCAGTGAAACTGGAAAACTTGCCAACTGTACTTGCAGGTCCTTCTTTATGAAGATGCTCTTGCTGGTTTAAGAAGTGATGAGTATTTGCCTTAGTCATGGTGTTTCTTAAACTGTAATTTTATTACAAGACACCTGAAGACATCCATGGAACTTTTACAGAAAAACAAAGCACAGAAAGCCCTGTACGTACAGTTCAAGGGAAGTCCACCAAGCAGGCAAAATAAAGAAAAATTAAAATAATATATGGCTATAAAAAGCCTACTTCGTTGTTTAATTGCACATGGCTGTCATGCAGCAGGAGGGGTTCTCAGAATTTTTTTCCCTAAAATGGATAGGTGGTCTTTCAGTTTACAGAGTTTGAGAAATACTGCTCAAGGAAGTGATTTCTCAGTGTGTAGCTGTAAATATCGCACCGTGGTTTATTTAAGTGGAAGAGTATATGTAATCTGTTTGCATTTCCCATGGCTCCCTACCATGTAATTTCTTTGGCATGTAGCAAGAAGATTGAGATCAAGTTTCTGTTTTCTCTAAAAGGGGCACTGATCTTACCCTCTACCTATTTTTATGAAACTCCTTGGACATTCATTTCCTTGGGGCGTCTCCCATTCTTTCAGATTTATTTTAAATTTCCCAATAGATTCAGTTGTGGAAGAGGGCTGACAGTGCAGCTGCTTTAAGCCTTGTTTCCTTAACAAAAACAAGCTATTTTTTGGGGGAGGAGCTATTTAAAAAGCCCAAACATTCTGTTACTGTTTTTCCTCGTTGAATACTGATTATTCTTGCTGCAGGTGCCATCATGGAGGAGCAGGCAGCAAAGCATCTTGGTGTGAAGATCTGCAAGTTTATTCCAAAACACTCTCGAAATTTAGCCAATGAATTTCGATGCTATGTGAACTATGCTTCTGGACTGGACTGATTCTCATAAGAAGATCTACAACTTTTTCAGTCAAGCTTCTTCCTCTGTTTTTTTTAATCAGTGACTCCACATTTCTCAGTGCTGAAATAATTCAGCTCCAATACTGTTTCCTGGGCTAGCTTTAATCAGCATGGTGTGACAGGCTCTCTTTTACACGCGTGAGCATTTGCACTCACTCAGTTTTGTATCCTACCTACTGGGCAAATGGGGACAAAACAATGCAGGTGCTGGATAATGGGAACTTCTCTGTTAGAGTTTCATTCTAACTGTTCATTTTTACCATTCAAAGACTGTAGGGTGACCTCTCTGAAGTGATTTTAGGTGGTTGGCCTACAGAGGGTCCCTGCATAGGGGCTTGTCTCGCTAACATCAGAACCATCATTGTGTCAGAAGTGATGACATGGGAGCTACTGGATGGTTGAAAGAGCATGAACAGTGGTCTCCTTTCAGTCTTGAGAGACCCTCCCTTAGTAAAAGGATTGAGAGATGTTTGTTCTGAACGTGTCGTGTTTTCAGGTTCATTACCCAGCAGGCTGGTGTTTCTATAAAGGATAACTAGAAAATAGGTCTCCTTCTGGGGAGGCCTCTCCAGTTGCTTTTAACAACAATCCAAACTGCCAGTTGCCAGGTAAGGTAAGACATACTATCCACTCTAGTGGCTAGACTGGCTTTTTAAAAACTTGTGGTTATTGTTTCACCTTTTCTCTAAAGCCCAGTCACAAACCCAGACTTTTTTTTTTTTTAAAAAAAAGGTAAGATCTATTTTGTCATCCTTATGACCATATAAACTTGTGTATGTATGTATGCTGTACTAGAGAAAAAATAATGTAAGTAAGTTGTTAAACATCTCTTTGCAGGAGTACGGTGCGTTTACTTTGTGATGTTTATGTGTTAAAGCAACAAAAAGTCACAAGCTTTTAAAAACCACACAACTAGGGTCTTCTATTTACTAGTTAAACTAATCTCCAGAGGTGGTATAAACCTGATGTCTCCTTGAAAAAAGCACAATAAGGATTTCCCCATTAGAGAGAGCTTTACTTTCATTAAGAATCCTAAGCATTAGCAAGTGCAAATCACCTGAAACATGAAGTAATTGCTGAATAAAAC
>NW_010289041.1:0-15796 GCF_000700745.2 Antrostomus carolinensis | reverse complement strand
TTCCTGCTTCAGACTGTGCTCATGGGCTCTCACTTTGAGTGACTCTTACTGTCGGTTCTGAGATACTTCTGTAGGGATGTGACTCGTACATCTTAGCCTGTTAAATCTTGAGTCATAATGGATCCGATTCAGTATAGTGGCTACTTTTTAATAGATTTCAATATCAAGCTAAAGATGATTTACAGGTATGTCAAGTTGGTAGTTCCAAGAGCCGTCCCTTTTTTCCAGTTGCCCAGTTTTATCTTTGCCTTCTGTTCCACAGACAGCAGCAGAGCAGTAGGACAGAAGGATCTTAGAAATCGTTGAATCTTACAAGGCCACTGAGGTATAACATAAAGTATTGATAAACTACTGTTTCTAACAGACAAATGTTAAATTTTATATACAAGGTTTGGGCTCTATTTCAATCAGTTTCAGTCAAAACAGATGAGACATCAGAAAAACTTGGCTTTGGGATAGTAGAGATTTTTGTTAACTGGGAATTTTTAAAGCCAGTTTTGACTAACCTTTTGACTACACTACAAATGTATTTTTGCGTGAAAGCTGGTTCACAAATTCCAAGGCACTTAACAGTTTTATCAGTTGCAAACTGATGAACATAAACACTTGTCTTTATGCACCGTATTTATATACTGGGATTGTGCAAAAGGCCAATAGAAATGCTGTGTCTACAAAATGAGGCAATTAAAATGAAGGATTAAATTTATTTTGTGGTGGGAATAAACCTAATTAGGCTTGTGAGGCAAGACTTTTAATAAGGTAGAGATAATACTCATGTTTCTGTGTTTTCTGCTGTTTGGATGCAAATTTTCCCATCTGGTGGAGCAAACAAATGAGCAGGAATAACGATGATGGAATATAATCCTCTCTCAGTGGTTAGAGAATCGTGCTTCCTGAGCTGGACACAACACTGCTTCATAAATACCCATCCAAGCCACTGTGCTTTCTTCCCCTGTTTCCCAGAGATCTGTTCACTTCCCAAGGCTTTTCCCTCCTCACATGTTGTATCTGCTGCTTCCTCCCTCCTCTCCCCCTATATTGTTCCCGAGTTTCACAATACCAGTTTTCTTTCTCTTTCACTGGTTTCTGTTGGACTGGCACTAGGTATTGTTAGAACAAGAGAAGTGCAGCAGAGGAAGAGCTGGCAGGGAGAAGGGAGACCGGGCCCTTCTGACAGCCTCTGTGAGCCCACAGCCGATGCGGTTTTGCCTTTCACCTCAGAAGCCAAGCCTTGCTGCCCAGCCCAATAAAGCCAGGCTCCCCCTGAAAACGGCTGCCCACAGGTGACGTACAGCTGGGTTAGCTGCTTCCCAGGAAGCTGCGCCGGTACTTTTACAGGGCTAGTTTCAGAATAAGACAGCAAAGCAGAATGTTAAATGCACAGGTACTGGCACAGATCTGTACTTCACAATTGTAAACTGTTTCATTACCTCAGTGTCCTGCACACCAAGCAGACGGAGACAATGAAGTAACTCCTGAAACTTTATTTTTCACTACATAGAGACTTCAAGTGGGGCAGGTATGATTGCCAGGAAGGATGATGCTCTTCCCCAACCACCCACCTAAATTAGAACGTGCTGTTCATATACAAGTATCGCCTGTGTTGTCGCCTTGCTATCAATTCCTTCAGCTGTCTGCTGATTTTTGGTAAGTATGTGTTGTTGGGCTCTCTCCATCAGAATTAAAATGCAACTTTGCTAACTTCATCAGAGACCTTGCTTTAAAAAATAACAGTACACCATTCAGTTGTACCAAGAAATTCAATTCACCAAGAAAAGAACTGCTCCTTCCCACATGTAGGTCAGAGGGCTTTGAAAAGAGGCACTGTGAAGATGCACGATTATGAAAATGAGGGTACATGTAAATCTGTGTAGATGCACCCAACAGAGCAGCCCCTTGTCCACCACTTCCCTCTTAGAAGCCTGGTGAGCGCAGGCAGCTGCCCAAGCAGAGCCTGACTAGTGGCATTCACAACCTTCATCAGTGACAGGAGGTAAAACTATTTTTGTCATACTTGTTTCCAAGGAAGTAGCTGTGCTGCTGAGAAGGCTGCAAGTCACAGAAATTCAGTGAATTTGTACTTTGTGCCTTTGCAGTAACTTTAATAGGTGACAGCAAAATCTTTTTTTTCTGTAATAGGATTATGAAAAAACCCTTCAGTGTTGAGTGGTGATTGGCTTGTTGTGCTGTGGGTGTCTCGTGGATTGATCTATGGGCACAGGCTGTGGTGAAGTGCTACCACCATCCTGCTCTTCCAGTGGTGTTTCTGTCTGCCGAGGCGTATGTGCTGCAGCCTCTTGGCTGCACTGACAGGCGCTGTGCAGCAGCAGGACATCTCCGTGCCCCGCTGCCAGCGTGAATGCGACACTCGGCAGAGGAAACCCGGGTCTTGTGCACAGGCTGATGGCTGTAGGTGGAACAGAATGTACCACAGCTCTTGGCATCTCCTTCCAGCTGTGACAAATGAAATGCTGTTGCATGAAGTCCCTCCAAGGTCCTGCTGCCATTAAGCTCTAACCTGCATGTCCATTACAAATGGTGTTGCTCTCAGCGGGATGTTGCACAGCCAGCCAGTCTGTACCACACAACTGCCTTCACCCCTCGGCCGTGTCCCTCTGTGCTGGAGCAAGTGGGAAACATCTCTGATGGTTGGGTTTGTCACTGCCCCTTGGTTACCTGCAGGGCACAGCCCCGCTGCTGTGCAGTGAGGTGGGCAGCACGGCTGGGTTCAGGCTGCAGAAGCCCCTGGTCAGCCGGTGTCCCTGCTGTTCTGCTGCTCTGGTTCTACTCCTGTTTGGCAGCCTCCTGCGATGGGAGCGCAGCAAAAACAAGGGGAAGCTCACGCTGCTGCTCAGCAGAACACAGGATTGACTCACTCTCTGTGATGTGCCCTAGTCCAGGTAGTTTTGGCTGTTCCCGAATCGCAGTGGGATTAGTGGGTGTTTATACTTTCTGAGCACATCACAGCCTTGTTTCCTTCTCCCCTTGCTGCTGGCGGTTTCGCTCCAGAGCTCTGCCTATTCAGACCAACATCTCCATGTAATGACTGGCTAGTAAACCAAAAACTAGCATCCCAGGCTTTTCTCAACCTTCCTGCATGATATGAATTTTCCAACCTATTTTAAGTGATACTACAGAGAAGAAAATAATCTCTTTACCAAGGATATTGTTCTGTTTTGTGGCTCCTAATATATTATTCCAGGGACAACCTCATTGAAGGAAAAGATTTTCCTGGCACAACAAACATTTTCTCAAATCGGCCTCAGCTGCCAGATAGTTTCAGCTTTGAATTGTTTGCTTCTATCGGGCCTGGAGTTGGTTTAATGAGACATTTCATGTCTGCCTTGTGTCAACAGTTTGTGAGCCTTGAAGCAACTCCAGTGCCCCCACCCTCCCCCATGCAAATTAAAGGCAAGGCTGCAGCCGCTGAAACCAAAGGGCTAGAAGCTGGAAAATGTCACACCACAGTTGAAGTGAAACTGATATAAATCCACAATGTGATCATCTCTTTAAAAAAAAAATTCCAAACAGATGCAAACTACATTTAATACTCAGCCTTTCCACATGAATAATGTGGAGAGGGTTTATATAGGGAAGGGTATTTTGAAGGTTAACAAGTGTTTGTGTAGCTCATAGTTCTTGATGTTATTATGTATTTACAAACAGTTGTGCACCAACAGATTATTATCAAACATTTGCTCATGCTCAAACACAAACGTAGCTTTTAAAAGACACTGAACTGGAAAGCTGGTTTGGGAAAAACATTGGCTCAGCTGTCTGTCACACAAGAGAGTGGGGATTGAAAAAGGAAAATGGGCTTCCAAGTATAACAACAGGCGGTTGCCTATAGCCACAGGAAGCTTTCTGCACTTGTTGCAGTATGGCGAGAAGGAGGTCGCCAACATACATAATCTATAGGTCCACTGAGGTTCTGCAGTTCCCTCACACTTTCCCTTCAGTCATGCCATTCCTGAAGCAACACATAAGCTAAAGCATCTGTGTTTCTGGATCGGTGACATCGATTGTGTTCCATTTACCTGATCTGAGCTTGGGACTCCCAGGAATTCCCAGAACATTCTCTAGTTACTTAAAAACCTCAAACTGACACCGTATTTATGCCTGCAGGCCAAGAGTGCTGCAACAAAAAGTGAGGGGTTTTTTTCCTCCACATCATGCAAATAAATCCATGTGCTCTAGTAACTAATTTGTCACAAACTTGTGTAACAAAAGTGTGGGCAGAGAGGTGAGTTTTGCTGGAGGGCAGTGTTCAGCCAGAGCTTTAGCTGGTAGCCCTTCTGGGTATGTGCTAGATGTTAAGGGCTGTTTGGTTTAGGATTTTTTGCTGCCGATGTTGGGGTTGTTTGTATGTGCTAGATGTTAAGGGCTGTTTGGTTTGGGATTTTTTGTTGCCAATGTTGGGGGTTTTTTTTTACTGCCTTTTACTGTGAAAACTTTGCTTTCTACACTGTGCAGTCTGAAGGTCCAATGGCACCCTGTCTGAAGTGTGTGTGTGGAGAAAAAAGCCCACAATTTAATAGTGGAACCATCAGAGGTTAGACTGCTGAAGCAGCAGCTAACACAGTGCTTCTCCAGTCTTGTGGGTCTGCTTCCGTTTTGAGCCCCTCTGGTTACCACTTCCATCTTCTCAGAGGGTGAGACGTTCTTCCACATTAGGAGGAAGGAAAAGTGGATGTAATTGCTGCAAATATTTACAATCTCCAGGGATCAGGTAACTACCTTTAATTGCTGGCAGCAGCTATGCAATTAGCTGTTCTCTGAGTAGGATAAACACTTCATGACCTTCTCTGCATCCTCCTTTGAGAATCCCCTTGAGATCAAAGCATCACAATTTAAGGAAACACAGATCTGAAGACAAGTGGAATTGTGGAAAAGCATCTGCACAAGAAACATGGTTATAAACTTCAATCTGACATTACAAAGGGACTCTTTTATTGGTTTCTGGAGTTCTTAAAGTTGTTCTAGGCTTTGTAAGAAGCTATACAGATTGCACTATAAAAATACTGTTATACCAAACTGAGTCATCAAGAGCACAGTCAATAATTACGCACCAAGACAAGGAGCTGTCAGGATTTTCATTCTCCATTTAACTTGTTAATTCTGTTTAGCTCATTCATAGTCTTTCCATTCTTCAACAACACTCCAAAGCAGCGTGTGTTTGTGTAGCGTAGGGACTTTCTCCACTATGAATTAAGCCCAAGTTTGAGATTCTTGATGCAGCAAAAACACTGCTGCATAAGGTATTTATTCTTTTTGATAATAATACTGCAGTCATGATCCTTCAGCTGTAGAAGATATTCTCAGCTGTGCATTCAGAGATTTATCAGCTTTGGTGACTGTGGCCCTCTGAGGAGTTAAGTTCATGCAAGGTATGCCTGGCTATTCTGATTATCATTCACTACACTGAGTCAGCTTCCAGTCCCTCGTTCTGGAAACTGAAGTTTTTGTGCATCTAGAGTTTCTCGTTAGGGCTTGCCATCCAGTTCCTCTAAGCTACAAAGATGGAAGGCTGCTCTTCTGCAGACTAGTGTCTTTTGCAGGTGATGACTGTCTGTTATGTGCAGCACAGGGAAAAATAAGTAACACTAACTGTATAAATCAGCTGGACTTAACGAGTTTGGATTGGCTGGGACTCACCTCGGTGACCTCTGTAGCATCTAGAAGTTAAAACCTGGGCCATTTACTCATCTGCAGTGCGCCTGAGATGAAGCCTACTCTTCATACTTATTTTTTAATCAGGAATCTCTTCTCCTAACATGGAAAAGATTTTGTCCTTTCAACTATGCAGAATATAGTTTTGTCTCAAGGAGCAGCTGAGCAGTTAATGATGAATGAAATCTAATACAGAATTCTTGGGACTCAAACTATGTTTTTTCTAATTGATATTGTCTGTGCAATTAGACTTAGTCCACATCAGAAAAGTTCCCTGCTGTTTTACAATACCCTAGCATGCTTTTTCTCAACACTTTTGTACCCTTAGCAATTTGGCAAGTTTAAAAATAGCAAACTCATAGAAGCTTGTTTCATGAATGACTCAAACTCAGCAAAGGTTTCCTTGCTGTAGTGTATAAACAGCCAAAGTTGGTAACAGCCAAGAAGACTGTTTGGAGTTGAGATATGCAACATAAAGGAAAGCTCTCCAAGCCTGAGAAATTATCCTTTTAACTGATGATTTGGCACATGTAAGGCAGCTATGTGATTTTTTTTATATAAGAGTATTTAAAAGTAGAGTATAAGAGACTCCTTAAAAATATCTACAACCAGTAGTCTGCTATAGTAATAGCTAGCATGTCTTACAGTTGCATCATTTTCTAAAATTTGCTGTGAATAAGCAAGGATAAACTGTTCTGCTCTAAGAAAATAAAAAGCTACACTGGAATTTGCAACAGACACTTAGATGAGCTAAGGAAGTTCTTAATATGAATTGTCATCTCTAAAGATCTGAGCGACTGGACAAAACTTCCCACCTTATAACAGAAATAACTGTAAGCAGAAAACGAGGGCAAGTCGATGTTTTTGCTGCTGTGATGCAGTTTCCTGAGGTGGTGCAATGATGATGTGAAGCCAATACCGTAACATGACTCTATATGCTCTTCATTCTGATGACGGCTTGCTCTGGCTTACCAGCAACTTCATTTCTTGCTTATCTATGCTGGAATTTACGCTTTCAGCCTCTTTTTCTTGCTCAGGTACACAAGTGCAGCCCACTGGGATAGTGACATAATCTTCTGTGTAGACGTAACGGCCCCCAGCACACGACGACGTGCGACGGAGGATGACTGTTGGCATGTACACAGGGGTGCTGCGGAAGTGAAAATTCTCCTCGCCAAAGATCCCCATGAGGCAGCCTTTGCACAGACAGTATGCTTCAGGAATGTATTTAGGGTACCTTGTGGGATCATACGAAATTCTATAGGGAAGCAAATAATAAAGATTCATCAGTATCTCTAAAAAAGATATATTCACCTGAAAAACATTATTATTATGTGATGTGACCGTCAATATTTATATAGCGTTTTTGTTTGCCAGGAAAAATAGTTATAGCTGTTGCTGTCTGGCTTCTTATTTGTGAAGTGTAACGAAAAAGGATGAACAGCTTACAGAACTGATCAAGTCCTACAGTGCACGCTGAAGTGTGAAGTGTCTGGCCTACTGTTTGTTGTTTGACCCTTTCTTTTTGCTTATTAATGCCCTGTCTCTGGAAATCCCTGATTAGCAGGAGCTGGAAAGCTTGTAACCGATATGTGACCTATAGCCATTTTTTTTTTAGCAAAGAGAGTAAAAACTGGTAAGTCTGCTTGTTTCTTGAAATAAAAGACGGCACAGCAGAGTACACGTACTGGAGTGTGTAGCCACGCTGCTTATTGTGGTGGTGATGTATCTGTTGCTTTGTTCTTTACCCGCTTTTCCTGCTTATACTGGAAATAATTGCTGGGCATGGCTGTTAACTTCAGTGTCATTATTCTAGAAAAGATGTGAGTGCCTCCAGAAAAAGGGGCTTTTTTATTGTGTTTAACTCCTCTGCCAGCTGTCCTCTTTGTACCTGTAAGCTTCCTCCAGATCACCTTCTGCTCTCACACTGTTTAAAAGCTCTCCCTGCTTCAGCAGCAGTTGCACTGTCCAGCTGGAGCGGGATGACGTCTCTCTCTGGCTGGAGAAGTGTTCAGCCCAGAAGCACGGCCAGCTGCCTCTCGGTGCTCCTCCCGCAGAGCTTGTCCCCCCTTTGGGAGGATGCTGACCCCCAATATGTTATCAGAAGTGCTCACCCACCTGTCAGCTAACAGAAAACCCTTTTCTGCCCTTTCCCCCTGCTCCTCCTTTCACAGAGCAGAGAGTTAGACCTACACATGGTGCACAGCAGAAGTATCCTACAGGCTGTCACAGAATTACAGAACGTTAGGGATTGGAAAGGACCTCGAAAGATCATCCAGTCCAATCCCCCTGCCGGAGCAGGAACCTAAATGAGATCACACAGGAACGTGTCCAGGTGGGGTTTGAACGTCTCCAGATAAGGAGACTCCACAACCTCTCTGGGCAGCCTGTTCCAGTGCTCTGTCACTCTCACACTGAAAAAATTTTTTCCTTGTGTTTACATGGAACCTCCTGTGCTCCAGCTTGCACCCAGTGCCCCTCTGGCACACAGAGAGCGTGAAGACTCATTGGGAGGTCACTAGTCCAAATGCCTCCATGAGGTAAGCTCAGATGTATTTGCCCACGTTTGTCCAGCCTGTTCTTAAAAACCTCCAGAGAAGACTGATCCCCAGCCTGCCCAGAGGCTCTGTTGCAGTATTTCACCACCTCTTTCCTTGGGAAGTTTTTCTAACAGTGAAGCAGAGCATTTTTTTCTTGCAAAGGGAATCAATAATTTCCCATGTTTGGATGAGCAGCTGAGGCTGAGAAACTGAGTAACAAAGATGTGATATGAGAATGTTCAAGTCTGTAATGTTTACTGTGATGGGAAGTGCTGCAAACCCAGTAAAGATTCTCACACTGGGTTTTAAACCATCCTCTACTTGGAATCAGGGTAGGACCACCACACTATGGTGGGGCAACTACTTAAGAAAAATTAATAAATTAAATATCTGTCTTCAAGATCACTATTGATGGAGTGATACAAACTGAGTATACAATGCCCCTCTTCCTACAGCAGTTTTCAAAATAACCAATTTTGAAACACAAGGGACTTAAAGTGATTCCTAAATTGTGTTTCCCAGAAGCCCATCAGGGTTTGTACCACCTCTTTGGGGATCAAAGTGTCATCCTTTTATCTTTTCAGGTGGTGTTTGAGATGAGGTTTCAGTTGTGGAAGAGGCAGCACAGGTCTGCCTTGAGCTGTGATTACACAGTCACTTCTAGTCAACAAACTCTAAACTTGCCAAAAGAGGCAACCTGGCTCTCCCTCTTGCCTCCGCCCCTGGGTTGGTGCTAATATTGTTCTGGTCACAGGATGGATCAGGGAATTAGTCCAACTGAAAAGTAACCTCATCAAAAGCTGGATTTCGGTCCTTCAGCTGTCTTGCCACATGTACACAGAGCCCTGCACAAACAAGCCAGCGTGAACAAGGAGCTGTAGATGCAGGCAGAAGGGAGCTGCCCTTTTCAGGAGAAGCAACACCAGTTTATCAGGTTAAAATGAATCTGGGATCACAGCTATAGCCAAACACAACATTGATTATTCTAGCATCAGAGAAAAAGAGACTTTTCTTTGTTTGGTTGGGGTTTTTTTTGCAATGGTCATAGAATCTGGATTCTTTGACTTTTTAATGAATTTGTTTTCCTCACAGAAAACTCTGACCAGTTCTCTCATAGCCAGACATCTGTGATGTCACACATATTTTTTGCAAAGCTTCTCTGTCCCATTTATACTTGCTTACTTTCCCCAGGAAATACCTTCATGTTACAGGATCTCACACCCATGTGAAATAAAATGTCTGGTAGCCAGCAGAAGGGAAGAAAGTGGAGTACAAGCTTTTCTCCCATGATACATTCCCATTTCAAACTCAAGGGTGAATAATTTCAGTGGTGGATTGTTAAACACACCACAAGTCAAGTCACTGGTATTTCCTCTACTGTATTATCTCTAGCACCTGGTTTATGATGTTACTGGAAAGCATGAACATGCTTCTGGATGCAAACGTGAGAGTTTTCACTAATAAAAAGAGAACACTGTCACTGGGATCGTGGTCTACAACACGCTTCCCCTCTGAATTCCCACGTGGCAAAAGTCAGGTATAAATGAGGGGGTTTTTGGAAGGATGTTGTGGTTTTCTACTTTCTATAGAAAAATCCCTTGTATTGCTAAGTTTGCTGTAGGCACTTCTACTCCATCATGTTAAGGACTGGAAGGAATCAGAGAGGATCCAAATACAAAGATGGTTTTGAAACCAGACCAGAATTTTAAGGCTGAAGACTCTAAGTAATGCTTCCTGAAACTAAATGCTGAACTCAAATGTCACTGAACTTTGTAGCCATATCCAAGGTTCTGCTTCTTCAGCTCAAACCTGTTAAGAAAGGCTGTATAACTAAAGCCTTCTTTTCATCTTGCTAGGCAACCCAGCCTGATTTGGGTCTGAAAACACCAGTAACCTAGGTGTATAAATGGAGTTGTGTGACCTGCTTCCTCTGTTTTCATGTATTGAACATATTCACTCTGTGCATGTGATGACCACAGCCTCAGCTGCTGTAGTTTGGTGCATCTTCATTACTCCAGGCACTACAAGTCATGTTCTTATGTCTTCTAGAACAGGATAAACATGCTTTATCAGGTTAATTAACTTGATAAATCACATATGCCAAGTTCCCATTGACTCTTTCCTTAAGTAGTGAAAGATGCCCCTAACTGGGGTGGACACAACAGAAGCAGCTGGGAAGATCGGTGGAGAACCAGAGAAGTGCAACTTTCTACTGGCACCCCAGTGTCCCCTGCATCCTTGTGTCATTTGCTGCAGCCACTGCTGCAAACTGGACAGCCCAGCCGTGTCCATGAGGGTTGCCCTTGTCCTGTGAACGGAGATTACTGGTATGTAAGGCTGACTCTGCCCAGCCAGCACTCCTGATTTACAAGTGAGAGGAGCAGTGAGCTGTGCAGGGCCGCTGTGTTTCCATCTGCTGGAACAAGAAGCAGGTTTGTACTGAACTGGAACTGCTAATGAAGTGTGACTGGTTCTAGGCTGCTTTTCCTTATGACCCTACGAGTGCTTTGAGAGCTCCCAGTGAAAAACAAACTTCCTGCCATTTATGTACTAAGCCTGGAAACTCAAGAGAAAAGTTTCTGTCAGACAGAAATAAAACTCTTTCAGAGACTTAATCTGCCTTGTCCTTACCGCTACTTTCACATGTAGTATTTTTAATAGTACTATCGCTTCATAGTTTCCAGGCTTGTAAATCCAGTGGGTGAGACGCTGTGCTGGGGCAGCAGATACAGCTGACTCTTCAGAAAATCACTGTTAGCACGAGGTCAACAGCTGGATGTTATCAGAAGTCTAATAAGCAGATCATCATCCCTTTACTTTACACTCTGAAATACTTAGAGGATTAAGAGCTAACAACTTTTTTTTTTGCCTCTTGGCAAGGCATTCATTTCTCTAGCAGGTGTTCTTTTGTTCACATGATGCTTAGTTTGTTTTATATACAGGTAGTAAGTGCAGTGCTTGTATAAAACAGCCTAGTGCTAAGAGTGATTTTCTGAAGAGTTGTACAAACATACTCAAATAAAAAGGATGGCAGCTCTGCTTCCCCTTGTATTCTTTGGGATAATGTTAAACCCTGGAAAATGTCTTTGATAGGGTTCTTGAAAATCACTGGAGTATTATTGAAAGGAAAGCCCCTCTTGTATGACTTTTTTCAAAAGCACTGCAGACAAACTTGGCTTCTACCAGTAAAGACAGACTTGCCTGTATTACTTCTATTAAGATTTTATGTAGAGGAGCACTAAGCCAAGGATGCTTTTAAACTGAAACTAGCTTTTGAAAATCATTAAAAACAAGATGGGCAATGTTTGAGAGAGGGAGTAGCTAACATGGGATTTCATGATCAGCTCAACGTTGACAATAATGAATCTCTTCTACTGACTGTTGATTCATAGGGACTCAGTACAGGAAAGGAGTCTAAGAAGGAACCCTAAAAAGATGCTGAGAAATTTTGATTATTATTTCACCTTACTGTACAGCAGTAAATAATCTTCCACAGAAATCATTACCTCTGTGCAGACTGCAAGAAGTTGTCCTGGTGCTTTATTATTTTTCTAGCAGTGACAATTTGCTGGATACACAACAAAAAAAAGGCTAGCTGAGACTTTGCAAATCCAAGGCTTTAAACTCATCTCTCAGTCCAGTCAGTGAACCCTTTGTGAACACAGGATTAGGCCCCAGAGACAGACGTAAGATTTGGAAATTCAGAAACAGGAATGACTTCTTGAATACACAAAAAGATTTTTTGCTTAGTTCTTGTAAAGATACATTTGAAGAAAACTCTGAATATACTCCTATAAACTAGCTATGAATGCTATTATAACCTTAAGACAAGAGAGAGTAAAACCAGAGCTGATGTGTACAGGTGATTAACGAATGGCACCTGTGCTCTGCAGCACCATGAATGGAATCACAAATCAACGCTACCTGTAAACGTGCTGTTAACTTCAGTGGGATCAGATTTTTAAACCATTACTCTGAGCTTAATGATCAGACCCTGCATGTGTTTAAAATTAATCCCTTTTTTAAGGCTCTTTTTGTGAGCAACTTGTGTGTGCACCTCTGGAGCGCAGCTTGCCCTTGCTGCTGGCACCCACCCTGTGCTGTCGGCAGGGATCCATCCGCACGTGGTGCGACAACCCCCCGCACTAATTCTCGTGAAGCAGCTGTGAACCATCGCAGCAGCCCAGGAGCACGGCACTTGGCAGCACCCCTTGCACAAGCAGGCCTTCTGGATTTCATTGACTGCCCAGGTGATACTACTGAAAGGGACAAGCAACTCCTGGATAGCTGTCACAGACTGGCACACAGTCAGCCTGAGGATTTCATGGCCTGATGACTTCACGGCAGAACTTCTGCTGCTGGCTCTCTTTTTTAAAAAAAACCCTGGGTAATTCTTAGACCAACTTCCTGAAGTGCTGAGCAAATCCAGTGTACTCAAGATTTCACTCCACTCAACTGACTTCAGGGAACTCTGCTGTCTCTGTATAGCTCTGCAGGGTGAAGAGCGATTTGGGTGATTAAACTTCGTGCTCTGAGTTACATACTGATCTCCTGTCGCCATCAGGATGGAATTTCAGCATCAGGCAGATGAACTAATATTCTTCCCCTAACTTTTGCCTCAAATACCAACTGTTGGATGCTGCCAGCAGCAGGATCATGGACCAGGTGGATCTGTGGTGCAATCCATGTGCAACTCCTGTATCTCTGGGTTGTGGCAAGCCAAAAATTATCTAAGTCTCGATTTTTGCATAATCAAATCGAAGACCAAGTAATAGAAAATAAACAGTAATCAGAGAACAAAGGAAAGAAGCCACACAAGGATTATCTGTACTTCGAGCCAATCAAACCTAATTCTTTCAAGCTAAATATAATTACAAACTTGGATACATGCAATGCAGTAGAGTGATCTAGATCTCTAAGTAATAGATGTGATTCTTCCTCATAAATGCTGATATGAAAAAATTTCAGTTGACTTGGACAGTGATGTGAGCAGAAGAATTAGAAGAAGCAGTGTTAAACAGCTGGGAGCAGGTGCCTAGGGAGATGTGCAGGGGAAGGTAAGTAGAGCCAGACTGAATATCTTTATTATTAATGACCTGGAATAGGGAGTATAAACAGTATGTTAATGAAATCTGCAGATGGTAACAATGGGAACTGCTGCAACACCAATGATGACAGAGAAACAGCACGAGGTATGTCAGACATTAAAATGCAGGTTAAAAAGAAAAAAGACCCTCTGTGCACAGAGCAGAAATCAACTGCACTGTAACTCTTTAGGGGCAGAAAAGAAGTTGGAGAGCAAGATGTCTGTGAGTCGTGCTGAAATGGGACGGGAATCTTGATTCAAGTTTCAAATACTCGAATTCCTGCTTTGAGGGGTGTCCTATCAGGGTGTGCAGGAGGGGGCTGCCTACAGTGAATTCATTTCTGGGCATTCATTACTAGAACAACCTGGGTGATTCAAAGGCAGTTCAGGAGGCAGCAAGGAATCTTGGCAAGGTGGGTGAAGGGGAGCAACTCATGAGGAAAGATTAAAGTAACTAAATGTAAGTAGGTTTGTCAAGAAAGTTCCTGTTACAGGAGAGAGCTGTATGCGGTTTTTCAGAATAACACCCGTGGCATGGAGAAGAAATTGTTGGGATAGTGTAAGTGGAATTGGTCAACCACTGACAAGATGCGATGAGCCATTACCTGGAATCTTTAACGGAGTTGCATATCCTTTTTAAAGATAAGCAGTAGCTCTAATGGTGTTTGTGAGCTTGCTTACAGGGTAACTGGGTGAACACTGCAGATCAGAACAGGTCTTCATAATGCTTTTAGCTGGCTTAAAAAACTATGAAATAGCAGGTGTAATAGCAAATGCACATTACAGTTCATAATGAGCAATTTTCTGTTTTACACTTTCATTACACATCTTGCAATGTCTGTTGCTGTCTTATTGCATGCTAATGATACAGCAAAAATGGGATCGAGGAAAAAAGCTGTAAATGAGATCTGGTAACTAGCCAGTGTAGTCAGGCCTCTGCACCCTAAAGAAACAATTTTTCCCTTAAACATAATTTTAGATTCTGGCTCCGACAGTGTAATACTTTTTTTTTCACTATCTTTTAAAATTTCCAGCTTGGAGATGTTATCAAGTTACTTGTATGTGAATGGTTAGTGGTCTGAAAACATTTTGATGAAAAGTACAGTGGATTTACCATTTCTTAATAAACTTTTTGTAAGCCAGGCCCCAAATAGCAGCTGGTTCTCTGTTACAAAGTAAGCCTATACACCCCTCCAACTGAAAATAAAGGCACTGTTTTGAGACCAGAAGAACAATTTTCTGATAGCACTAGTATTTGGCAAAACCAACATAAAAAATACCTGCCCCTAACGGTAGGTGTTCCATTCATCACATTTGCTTTTTTGCAAACTTAGGTAGCTTAAAAAATCCTCAGTCTGCTTACTGAAAATGTATTACTAAAAATACTATTTCTAAAAATACTTTGTTTATGAAAGGCTTATTGAGAAAATAAACCATTTTTCTCTCAGTAGGATTACTTCTTAAACTAAAAGCAGGCAAAAACCATGCCACAAAATAAATGTTTATTGGAGATCACTAACAAGGAGATATTTAAGTCTGATGAATACACAGTAACTGCATCAAGGTATATACGAAGGATAATGTACGGAAAGGAGAAAGAAAGTCAGTTCCTTTTAAGTTTGTGCATGTTTTAGCTTCCCGTTATCTGCAGTGTCTTTACAGAAAGCTGAAAACAGAAAACTCAGTTCTGCCAGTCTTATTCACTGTCCTGGTTTTTAGCTTAAACAGAGCTGGGTTTCTCTTTCAGTTGTAGAAACTATCACATTCAGACAAAACTATCAGAAGATTCAATGGTGAGAACATGATCACAGGTTGGTTTTAGTGTTCTAGATCAGTGGTTTGCAAGCTCTCCCAGGGTTCCCCACAGAAGCGCAGAGCCTTGTTTTGTGTGTTAGCCAGCCTCACAACAGATTTACGTCCCCTTAAAAATAGTCTGTCAGCCCCCGTTCCACCTCAGGGGAGGGGGGTTTGCCAAGTGTCGGTTGAAAACACAGATGCAGAACCCTGCAGTACTCGTTCCCTCCCTGCACTGCTACAGCAAAGGGGACAGCGAGCCCTGGGGGGTGTTTGTAGCAGAGTGCGTGGAGATGCGGCTGCGCTGGTGTGTGACCAGAACACGCCGCGCTCCCAGGTATTCCAGGAACCAGCACAGTGTCTGGAGTCACATCCCAGGGAAAGCTCAGGAGCCGCTTCGGGGCTGCTACAAAGCCAGAGGGGCTTTCTTGGGGACGGTCCCTTGGCGACTGAGGGGCGGTCTGTGCTCCCGGGCGGTGTGGCTGTGCGAGCCCCATCTCACAGCTTGCAGCACCTCGCCCATGTTTCATTTCTCTTTCTGCCCGTTAGACATATTCCACGCAGAAGTTGTTTTTACGCATTTACCTTACACCTGCCTGTTTAGACGCCTCCTTTAGCACCTTCCCGTCAGGCCGCCGCGGGGTGCAGCACTCAGCCCTCAGACCGGCGCCCAGGGCATTGCGCAGGGACAGGCGCTGAAGCCCCC
>NW_010289040.1:16753-44786 GCF_000700745.2 Antrostomus carolinensis | reverse complement strand
TGATGTCCAATGGTAGGACAAGGGGCAATGATTGTAAGCCGGAACACGGGAGATTCTGCTTAAACGTGAGAAGAAACATCTTTACGGTGAGGGTGACAGAGCCCTGGAACAGGCTGCCCAGGGAGGTTGTGGAGTCTCCTTCTCTGGAGACATTCAAAACCCATCTGGACACCTTTCTATGTGATCTCATTTAGGTTCCTGTTCCGGCAGGGGGATTGGACTGGATGATCTTTTGGGGTCCCTTTCAATCCCTGACATTCTGTGAAGTGAGGATCAGAATAGTTCAACAGCTGCTTTTGTGTTGGTTTGGTTTTTTTATGGTATGACTTTTAGAGGTCTATTAGTACAAATGATGTTGAAGTTTTTGATGTCCTGTGTCACTGCTGAAGGAAATGATATCTCATCATGCCTTTCATTAAACAATTAAACTCTATTTTTAGATGACTCTGGAAGGCTCTTCCACAGGCTTTAATGTATAGATAACTTTTTACCTAGATCTACAGTATTGTGGTGGGTGAAGCTTGGCTGACTGCCAGACCCTCATCCAACTGCTCTCTTGCTCCCTGTTTTCAGCAAGACAAAAGTAAAAACATTTTCCCCTATGCCTCCCTTCTTCCCAGGCTCAGCTTCATTCGTGGTACTTCTACATCCTCCCCCACCTAGCAGCACAGGGTGATGGGGAATTGGGGTTACATTTAGTTCATAACACTTCATCTTTGCTGCTCTCTCCTTTCCACTCTGTTCCCCTGCTCCAGCATGGGTTTCTTCTCATGAGATACAGTGCTTCATGAACTGTTCCAACGTGGCCCTTCCCATGGGGTACTGTCCATCAGGAACAGACTGTTCCTGTGTGAACCCCTTTCCATGGGCCACAGTTCCTGCCAGCAACCTGCTCCTGTGTAGGGCCTCCACAGGCTGCAGCTTCCTTCAGAGCATATCCACCTGCTGTGGCGTGTTGTCTTCTGTGGGCTACAGTATGGATATCTGTTCTGATATGGTCCTCTCTGAGTTGCAATGGAACAACCCATTTCTCTATGGTCTTTCACAGGCTACAGAGGAATCTCTGCTCAAGCACCTGGAGAACCTCCTACCGCTGCTTCTTCACTGACCTTGGTGTCTGCAGAGTTGTTTCTCTCACATGTTCTCTCTCTCTCACAACCTGTGTGCAGCAATTTTTATCCTTTCTTAAAGACATTACCACAGGGGCACCACCGGTGTTGTTGGTGGGCTCAGTTTTGGACAGTGGCAAAGCTGGCTGGAACTGGCTCTGTCTGTCATGGAGGTGGGGGCAGCTCCTGGTCTCTTCTTACAGAAGCTGCTCTTGCATGTCCCCACTGTAACCTTGCCACATAAACTCAATATAAATATTCATTAATAAATTGTACTCTATGGAGAAAAGAGGCTTTTCTTTAACTGCTTTCTTGTGTGACTTTTTGCTGAGGAGCAATAAAAGTGAACTACTGAATACCTGTGTGACCTGATGTTTCAGATCCACACTTAAACCAGAAAATTTTCAAAGGGTATTTATCTTACATTTTCCCACTTCATAAAGAAACTGATTAATAATTCCTGTAAATTAGTTTTAAGTGTCACTGAAAAATATGTGAAGAGAAAGGAATGGTTTTGTTTGAACACCAAATCTCCTGTAACCTTAGTGAGTGATATGTACCCAATTAAATTGAAGTTGTAGGCTTGCCTTTGGTTATAATACTGAACTTTTAAAAATGTAATTGTGTTTAACTCAGGTTTGACTTAAGAACTCACAACAATTAAATTTCCTAACTTGACGCTGTAATGATCTGTGTAACAGCTTCTCAGGTCATGATTTTTATTCTGTGTTATAGATTTAATGAAACAATTTTTTTTTTTTTACCTAGGCAAGTAGATAAATTTAATGATTTTTAGTATTTATTAAAAATGTTCTGTAGTAGAAGGAAGAAATTATTTGAAGTTTTGAAGTGTTAAAGTAAACCAAATATGAATTTTAAAATTTAATATACTACTTCAATTGAAAACAAAGTGTGTGTTCTTAATGTTGCAATCACGCATAATTGAAGCTGTACAAAGCTCTTGGGTATGGCAGTAGAAAGTTTCATCAACTATGACAGTTATGGATTGCTAAAAAGTTTCAAATTGGAAACCAAAAGTCACACCAGTTATTTCACTGATAGTTTGAGACTTACAGTAGACTCGCTTCTGTAAAATAATATTTTTATAGGATATGCATCACTTCCTGCTCCAGTGAGGAGTGATAGCCTTTATGTGATTTGTTGAGTCTATTAGAGTAGATATGATATTTCACTCAATGTTGACATGGATGCGCATGCCATTGCACTGCAGCATGAAGCAGTCCTTTGCAGTGCCACAGACAGCTCACACTGTGACACTTCTGTATGTACTTTCTTTTAATGATTAGTATTATTTCCTGGGTTTTTCTTCACCCCTACAATGAGCTTGCTGAACAGATATTTATAAATCTCTGAAGCATGCCCTGACAGTAGAGAATTGATGAAAAGTATCTTGTACTTATCAGAGGTTTATCAATTTATAATTGGAGATATGATGTGATCTTATTTTTATATGAACCACTGTTTATTTTCAGTTTAGGAATGGCAAAACTTAAATTCTCTGTTTATGTCACTACAGGATCTTTATGACATAAAGCTTTTTGTTTTTCTGTGTCTTTCTGAAACCCTGAAGAACAGCTTTGAGCTCTGTAGCAAAAGAAATGCCTTCTTTTTTATTTCATCATCTTCCTGTCTAAATCTTCCAGCAAATCTTATTGCAGTTTATGCACTGACTTATGCATCATGCAAACTGCTGTTTGACTATGGGATGAATGCTAAGTATGGCATTTATACTCAGGTCTTCTGTTTGGCACCCACTGAGGGTTACCAGTAACAGGACAGAATTACTTACAAAGAAAGCTAGTCATCCTTTTTTAATTTTGAATTTTTTTCTACAAATGAGTTAATAAAGTTGAAGCAAAAACTTTCATTTCAGTTTAGAGGCAAAACAAACATTTAAACCAAAGACCCTTTATTGGCCACGAATTCTTTATTTCTTGAATTGTATAAAAGATCCCAAAAAATTGTGCTGATTTGGCTCATGCTTAGGTGTGACTGTCAAACAAAGTATTTGCAGGCACCTGAATAGTTCCACTGTACAGGTTATATCCTCTTCTGGTGACAGCATATGACTAAACAACTACTTTTAACTACTGTTACAGGGTTACCATAAATTGCAGTGATGAATGGCAGTAAACATATTCTCCACAGAAATTCTGAGCATACTGTAACTTACTGTCAATGGTGACTGCGCTAACAAAAGATGAAAGACTATTGAAAAGATGATTTCCCAGGACTCAGCATTACTTACTCTAGCCCAGAGAAAGGAAAAGGTAACACTATTTTTTTTTTTATCAGAGTCTTCAAATGAGCTAAAGAGATTTTCCTGGAGTTTTAGCCTGTCATAGACATGAGCATGTGGAAGAAACTCTACATTCAAAAATGAAGTTGGGAGCTTGACAAAGAAATACAGAGTAGTTTAGCCAGATATACTGACTATTCATCTTCACTGTGTCAGTCACCACTCCTCCTGCTATTTCTAAGTACTGACAGTTTTGCTGGTGCTGGGCAGCACAGCATCAGGAGGGGCCACAGACCCTCTACCTTGAGGGGGGTTCTCCCACCTCAAGAAAGTGAAAGCAGTGCATCTGTGAAAGCAAAGTTGAAAAGAAGAAAAAATAAATTATTACCTGGCATAATGCAGGATGTCACTCAATTTAGGATCTCTTCCAGTACACCCTCAAAAATAGGCTTCAGTGCCCTTAGCTTCTTTCAAAGCAGCATCGGAACAAGTAATGTGACCGTGTTATTATATTTAAAATACTATTAAATAGAAAGCATCTTCTGGCTTTAGTAAGCTGTCTCTTAGTTCATGGGTTTTGCATATTAAAAATAAATGAAGTTAATAAAACCCATACATATATTAATAAGTAAGGAGTTTTTTATTACAAACTTAGTCTTCAGATATTTTTCAGACCTCCACAAAAGCCAGATACAGTACATTTGAAATAAAAATACATTCTTCCTTAATGCAAAGAAAATACAACCTGAAAAAAATGTCAGTCTGAAACTATGGGATTCTTTATGGAACACTCTCTTTAGTGACCAGCCTGTACAAGAACACAATTTTCAAGAAGTAGCTATAGGTATGAATCCACCCCATCAGATATCGTAAGTGCTTTTCCAAAGCTTATAATATTATGTGATCAGTCATATTTTATAACTAATATAAATTTGCAGGTTTGCACAGTTTGTAGATTTGATTGACTCTGCTGGGTAAGCCAAATTCTCCTGGGCTGGTTGCAGAGGTGACTGTCCCTAGAATAGCAGAAGGAACTGTGTCTTACAGTTAATACACAGCATAATATCTTAATCTACTAAGTTTTGCCTTTTCTGTTTATTTCCATTGATATTCAGAAAAAAACATTTAATTCTTCCTACAGTTTTTGTCTGTTTGATAAATTGTCAATAGTTTGTGAACACTGAGATGCATGTGTGACTTGACTTGTGCTCTCTGTAACTGTGGGTTGTATTCTAGCACCATTTATCTGGGGATTTGTTTAGCAAGTGTGAACCAGAACTTATTACTTAGCCAGAAGAGAGAATAAAACTATAGTATATGCCTGGTGGAAAACCAAAGGGCTTCTAGTTTTGCTCAAAGTTACTACCCAAACTAGTCAGTATACTTCTTGGTATAAGTTGATAGCTACCGTGTGACTATGATCACTAATGAGAAGTCTTTCTTTTAGCCCAAAGTCTTTTAGCTCTATTTTTTTTTTTTTTAAAGGGTCTGCTTGAAGTTAAGTGTTTCACTTGAAATATTCAAGGGACTGTATTATTTGTGAATGTATAGGGTCATTTTGGAGATCAAGCAACATTCTATTCCTTTAGTTTTAATTATTTCTGCAATATCAAAATAGGAAGAGTGGCTGGGTAACAACAGTGAGATCTGCTGGGTAGATGACTTCATGACTAGTAAAGTGGAAAAAAAAAACAAAACAAAACAAAAAAACCCCATAGAAATAAATCCATCCTACTTGGAAATAAATTTACAGGACCAACCCCATGAGATGTTTTAAATTCAACTACAGTTATTTCTGGAATATCTAGGAATGTGACAAATCAAATACTAGAAATAAAGCAATTCTGTGCCATACCTTCAAAGGGCAGCCCTTATGAGACTGTCACGCTGTTTCTATTACTTGAGAGCAAGTTCTCCTGCCTTAGACGGATTCTAGGAGCAATCATAACAGGTACCTGGTAGAACACAGAAAATGGATCCTCTAAAAATCTTACAAAGGAATATAATATTGCTCATGTGAGTTTTTCTACTGGCTACTATGTAAGCACTGCTCAGGGAGTACATGTACATTTCAGTGATTAGAGCAAGCTGTGACATTATGTATGTTGATAGAGACTTTCCTCTTTACCAGTCCATTTCTTTTGGTTGATGTTAATGCTATGGTTACTGTAGCTGGCTTCTAACATGTTGTAGTGGGTTGACCCTGGCTGGACACCAGGTACCTCCCAAAGCTGCTCTATCACTCTTCTCAACTAGACAGGGGAGAGAAAGTATAATAAAAAGCTCATGGATTGTGATAAGCACAGGGAGAGATCACTCAACAATTATTATCATGGGCTAAACAGGCTTGACTCGAGGAAATTAGTTTAATTCATTACCAATCAAATTGGAGTAGAAGAATGAGAAATTAAACACCCTCCCCTCACTCCTCCCTTCTTCACAGGCTCAACTTCACTCACAATTTTTCTACCTCCTCCCCAGTGGCTCAGGGAGATGGGGAATTGGGGTTGCAGTCAGTTCATCAAGTGTTATCTCTGCTGTTCCTTCCTTTTCAGGGAGAGGACTCCTCACACTCTTCCTCTGCTACACTGTGGGGCCCTTACCATGGGAGACAGTCTTCCACAAGCTTTTCCAACATGAGTCCTTCCCATGGGCTACAGTTCTTCATTAACTGCTCTAGCATGGGTTCTTTCCATGAGATGCAGTCCTTCAGGAACAGGCTGCTCCAGTGTGGGTCCTCCATGGGGTCACAAGTCCTGCCAGCAAACCTGATCCGGCAAGGGCTTCTCTCTCTGTGGGGGCCACAGGTCCCGCCAGGAGCCTGCTCCAACACAGGCTTCCCATGGCGTCACTGCCTCCTTTAGTCATCCACCTGCTCTGCTCTGCAGGTGGACATCTGCTCTACCATGAACCTCCATGTCTGCAGAGGGACAGCCTGTCTCACCATGGTCTTCACCACAGGCTACAGGGGAATCTCTACCCCAGTGCCTGGAGCACCTCTTCCCCCTCCTTCATGGACCTTGGTGTCTGCAGATTTGTTACTCTTGAAACATACTCTCACTCCTCTCTCCAACTGCAGTTGTGCAGGTTTGGTCCTCCCCACCCACAGCCTTCTCAGATATGTGATCACAGAGGCACTGTCACCATCACTGATGGACTCGGCTTTGGCCAGTGGCAGGTCCATCTTGGAGCTGGCTGGCATTGGCTCTGGATGTGGGGGAAGCTTCTGTCAGCTTCTCACAGGAAGCACCACTGTAGTCCCCTGCTACCAAAACCTTGCCGTGCAAACCCAATATACATGTTCTGAGAACAACTGCCTTTTGACTATGGATTTTTCTGAGCTCTTAATTTACACTTCTTCAGCTTCTGAACCTTTTAAGAGTGGTTTGATTTTTTTTTTTTTTTTTTTTTTTTGAGATGCAAATAGTTTCATTGTAGGCTCGGTCAAGCACAGAAATTTTCCTAGTAATTTAGTTTTTGATTGCTATTACACTTTAAGCTGACAATTTTTTTCAGAACTATGTATTGTAGCCCCAAATTTTGTGTTCTTTTAATACTGGTAGGCCTTTTTCTGTATACAGACAGCTGATATTTTTTTTTTTTTTTTCATTACTTGCATCATTTCACACTTATGTTCAATTTCATCTACCAATTTATAATCCAGTGCAAACCACAATATCCAGTCAGTTTCATAAAGTCTTTTGCAGTCATCCTTCAACTCTTCTATTTTGAACAATATAATTTCATCAGCAACCTTTGCCACTTTATTGTTTTTTCCCTTTTCTGGGTCATTTATGTATTTGTAGGGTTGAACATCATGTAACCCAGCGTATGTGAAATTCTCTTCACAGCCTTTCTCTGCTATGGAAATTTACCTTATCCAATCTTTCAACAAATTGTGTAGGACTTTCCTTTTATCCCAGGACTACTTAGCTTGTTTAAGAGGCTTTGGCAAAAAATCTTTTTGAAAGCCTTGTAGGTGACAGTATCCATTAGATCTCCTTTGCCCATGAACTTGTTAACTATTTTAAATGCTACTTCACAAGCCTAATGGTGCTCTTTTGAAAAGCCATTCTGATTTTATCTGGTATCATACAGAACAATGTTCTTTTGATGTGTTTTGAGGTTGTTTTTACTTTATTATTTTTTTCCTTCTGCTACCTTTCCCAGTGCAGGTGGCAAGCTTACAGCATTTGTTTTCCAGGATTTTATCTGGAAGCCTTTTTTAAAATAAATAAATAAATAAAAAGTTATTTTTTTCCAAAGGGACTTAGTATAATTAAAACTTATCTGTATGCACAGCTGGTTACCTGGGTACTGTCAAATAATACCATTTTGGCAACATGTAGCTCAGTATGTTGAACAATAGTAGTACTGGGATAAGTACTGACATAGTTACACTGTTACAGTAATAGTCTTTGTGCTTTTGAAATTGGCTCATATATCTGGATGAGTGAGCTGTGGTTGCAGCTTGACTAAGGTGCAGAAATACCTGAGAGCTTCCCTGAAGAAGGTGATGTGAGCATTATCTTCAGCATTCTAGCTATGAGGCAAATGCGAGAGGCAAACAGTTCTTCCTGATGCTGCTGTCTTGGAGGATACGCCTGGTTTAAGAATATTTGGAGGATGCTTAGACTTAGGCCTAGATAATCCAATGATAAAACAATGCTTTTTGCTAATACTGAGTGAGGATTTTGGGCAGCTTTCCTGTTTTTATCATGTGCAGGGTCAGAAAGGGAGACATACTTCAGTAGGAACCTAAATAACAAAGGAGTTGTGGTTCTTTCAGTATTAGGCACAAGTTGAAAATGTTGATGTTTTTGTTTACATAGCAAACTGTGGACTAAGATATTAGATTTCTTTAAAAGTAGGAATATACTTTATATCTTTAAAGAGTATTGTGTAAATGCTTAAAATTCACTTAAAATTCACACTACTTTTATAAATGGAAATTGCATAGATGCCAAAGGATTATTCAGATGTTTGTTCACATGGTGGCCGCTATTTAATCAAAGAAAATGAAGAATGTGTCCACATGGTGTACACTAGATTTTTTTTTTTCCTCCTGTTTGGTGGTCATAGCTAGTTGCTCAGTAATCCCAATAGTGATTATGCTGCAAGGCTTCCTTTGGATGACAAAACAGAGAGCTGGGGAAGCTGAGAAGGCAGGCTTGTCTGATAATCATCGGTGAACAAAATATTTTTATGTGGATTACCCCATGTACTCTTGTGAATGTCAGTGAAGAAGAAATGACCTTTTTATTTCATTCATGAGACAGGATGTCCTTAGCATATCAAGGGAAACAAGTGGATTTACTTCCAGATAAAAGTAAAAAGTTGGTAAAGATACCAAACAGAGTTACAGTTTTGTATAAGCTGATTATCAGTAAAGTGTACCTATTCTGTTCTCTTTATGTATGTCAGTCTTGCTGAAAGATAATATAATATTGACTTTGTATTTTCATGTCATCTTAAGCTAATAAAAACCCAGTTTTCATTGGTTGGAACTTTTACTATCCAAAGATCAGAAAGCAGCTATAAAAAATATCAAAGTACTTTAATACTTTACATGATCACTATGAAAAGTTTTATGTGATAAGTGAACACTTAAAAACTGACATTGTGCTTATTGACACACAGCAATGACCTTTTCAGGGTATCGTGAACATTATGCTGAGGATCCAATTCATCAAGGCTTCTTGGACTGCAAATCCAAACATGGTTTTACTTTTGGACAAAGCTGCAATGCTTTGGCTAAAACTTTAGAATTAATTTTCAGCTGTTACTGTTAAATGGGGTTAATAAGTGAAGCTCAGGTTTCGGTATCAAAGTTTCTGCTGTTCAATGCACCATGCAAGTGTTTGAGCTATTAGGATATAGTTTCATGATCTCTCTCTTCATTTATGATATGTGAAATGAATGCATTACAAAAAGAGGAATTATCTGAGTAGTTTGAATGTTTTCAGGTAGAGAAGAAAAATAAAATAGCATCTTAGGTTTAACTACTGTTCTATTCATTAGCTGAAAGATCAAGATCACTTTATTTCCTGGGAGCTTTTCTGAAAGGAAAGCTTTTCGAAAGAAAGGATTTAGACACTCAAGTCCAGAAGAGGATTCAGGGATGTGAATCCTCAGTTAAGAGCAACAACCTACATTAAGATGCCTAGGTACTAGAGAAAAATGAAATTTAAGACTCCTTTACTGAAAAACTGTTTCAAGGCTTTTCAGTAGTATAAACCATATCTGAAATTTACTGTCCTAAGGATAAGGACAAAATAACTGATTATTTCAGGAACCTCGAGGGAGAGCAATTTCTGCCCCACAGCAGCAGAGGTGTTTTTGGGATTGCTACTGCTTTTGGTAGCTGAGATGATTCAGAGGAGGTTGGAAGGGGGCTGTCAAATGACTCTAAGGTGTTTGAGGAGACTGGGAAGTTTTGATGGTCTGGGGATATTGGATCTCTCTCCCTTCCACCCCATCACCAGCCCTGCTGAATACTTCACTTACCCTTCTACAGTTCATCTCCCACAGACCTACCTAGTTACACTTTCATAAAAAGTTCACCTGTCATAGAAATGGGAAAAGTGTTTTGGGAGGAGACTGTGGTTTATTGCTGTTGCAGCAAGGAGGACCAAGTCAGTAACATCACTTATGGCTGGCAGAACCATAAAGGAGGTGTAGGCTGAATCCCAAACAAAAACATTTTAAACATACAACTGTCAAATGGTTCCCTGTATGTTTCCTGGAGAAACTGCTAAATAAACCTCTCCACTTATTTTTGGCTACTGTATCGGAGAAGTTGAGTATCTATCTTTGCCAGTGTTCTGTCTTCTGTAATCTGACTGTTTTGTTTTTTAGTTTTGTGGTGCTTTTTTCTTAACAGAAAGATGAGATGTATTTCGCTTTACATATATTGGCTTTATGTATATTGGCTTTGTATATTGGCTTTGTATATTGGCTTTACATTGTGAGCCAATATACAAAGTATTCACCTGATGAGCAGGCTGACTTGTTCAAAATCCTTGCTTTAAGTGCGAAGTACTTCGCAGATCAAGATAATCAAGCACTGTAAAGCATGGGCAGACTTCAACAGCAGAGTCCTGAGCATAGGAGGCTTAGCTTACTGCATTATTAGGCAACCTCTGAATGATGCTCTAGTATTGGGGGCTCTGAGCACCCAGGGGTCACTACTGTCTTGTTCAACATATTCATCAGTGATTTGGATGAAGGGACAGAGTGTACACTCAGCAAGTTTGCTGACGTTACAAAACTGGGAGCAGTGGCTGATACACCAGAAAGCTGTGAGGCCTTTTGGCAAGACCTGGACAGGCTGGAGAGCTGGCCAGAAAGGAACCTGATGAAGTTCCACAAAGGCAAGTGTAGAGTCCTGCACTTGGGGTAGAATAACCCCAGACACCAGTACAGGTTAGGGGTTGTCCTGCTGGAAAGCAGCTCTGCACAGATGGACCTGGGAGTCCTGGTGGACAGCAAATTAACCATGAGCCAACAATGTGCCCTTGTGGCCAAGGAGGCCAATGGTATCCTGAGGTATGTTAAGAAGAGTGCGGCCAGCAGGTGGAAGGAAGTGATCCTCCCCTCTACTGTGCCCTAGTGAGGTCATATCTGGAGTACCGTGCCCAGTTCTGGGCTTGCACAGTTCAAGAAAGACAAGAAACTCCTGGAGAGAGTCCAGCAGAGGGCTACAAGATGATTAGGGGATAGGAGCATCTCTCTGATGAGGAAAAGGTGAGAGCTGGGTCTGTTTAGCCTGGAGAAAACTGAGAGAGGATCTTATCAATGCTTATAAATATCTAAAGAGTGAGTCAAGAGGATGTGGCCAAACTCTTCAGTGGTGCCCAGTGGCAGGACAAGGGACACTGGGCACAAACTGGAACACAGGAAGTCCCATCTGAAGATGAGGAAAAACTTTACGGTGAGGGTGACAGAACACTGGAACAGGCTGCCCAGAGAGGCTGTGGAGTCTCCTTCTCTGGAGATATTCAAAACCTGTCTGAATGCCGTCCTGTGCAATCTGCTCTAGATGTACCTGCTTTGGCAGGGGGTTTGGACTAGATGATCTTCAGAGGTCCCTTCTAACCCCTACGTTTCTATAATTCTGTAATCTATGTGTTGGAATTTCCAAGTCTTTATATAGATCAAGTCTTTTGTTCTTACTTCATGGTTTATTGAGTGGATTTCTTTTTTTAATGACCAAGAGAAATAAAGATGTAGGTAGGAAAAGACAAAGAAGGACTTGTAAAACAGCTGTAATCCATCAGAGAAACTATCTAGAATTGATTGTAGGATAACCTTCCTTAAAAGTGCATCTTTGTCTCGATGGGGTTGTATGTATGTGGTGCGACAGTCCTTGAGATCTGTTGAGGAGAATCCAAAACAACAAATGTCTGTTCTAAACAAGTCTGTGTTCCCTTTGATTTATTAGCTCCATGCAGTAGAACTTGTCTGCTCTGAATAAACATGACCTCAGGTGATCTCCAAGTAGATTAGCTAATGAGGTTAAGGCAGACAGTGATGAAAACATGACTGTAGAAAGGAGGCAAAAAAGTAAACATAATACAAATTGAATCTTCTCAGCAGCATATAACTCAGTTTAGGTCTTTTGGTTAAAAGAAAATGGAGCTATTTATGTGACTATGTAGTAGCTAGAGCTAAGGAACATTTAAACTTTTTGTGAATCATCTCAGATCACACATCCACAGAGATAAAAATTAAAATATGAAGCTGTAGTTTCTGCATTTGTTTAAAATTGAGAGATGAATTAAAGATACAACTGTCTTGATTTGCATTAAGATAACTAGCTTAAAAAACCTATAAATATATATTAGCTGTGTGTTACAGAAATAGTAGAGTAGTGTTTCATGCTGAGAGTTTATTCACTTAGAATAAAGATATAAAAGGGGGGCAGGGGAAGAAAGCTAAACTTCAGAGCTTATAGCAGAAAAAGACTTTCCTAACTGACTTTCCTGTTTTTCATGAAATTGTGAGTATTTAGGAAGTGGAGGTTTTGGGAAGAGGTACAATCACGCTGCTATGGAGTCGGTCTATTTCTGTACTTAGAAGAGGTTATCTTCTCTGTGAATAAAATGCAGTTTTAACATATTATAGAGGAAGTTTTGGGCTGAAGATTTTAACATTAGCATTATGGTTAGGATGTTTATGAACATTTTTTTCTTTATTTCAAAGTTAATATTTTATTTCCTTTTACCTCTTTCTGCAGCTCCACTATTGTGCCTTTCTTTATCAATGATTTTTCAGTGATTTTCAACTTCTAATATACCTTTCTTACATAGAATCATAGAATATCGTGAATTGGAAGGGACCCACAAGGATCATCAAGTCCAACTCTTGCCCTAGCATAGGACAGTTGTGAGATTCAGACCATGTGTCTGAGGGTGTTGTCCAAATGCTTTTTGAATGTTGTCAGGCTTGGTGCCATGACTACCTCCCTGGGGAGCCTGTTCCAGTGCTCCACCACCCTCTGGGTGAAGAACCTTTTCCTAATGTCTAATCTAAACCTGCCCTGGCACATCTTCCTGCCATTTCCCTGGTCCTATCATTGGTCACCAGGGAGAAGAGACAGTGAACTCTTCCAGTCTAGCAGCAAACAATGAAACCAAACTTGGAGAAAAAGTTGGGCTTCAGATTTTATTTAAGTAATAACTCAGTCTTAATGAAGCATAGTTATTGTTTCTTTTATAATATACTTTGCATGTGGTACAAATGTAATCAGGTTAACACCTCTTGTAATTAGACTGGTAGGATTTAAGCAACTTCAGGAAAAATGTAGAGGATATAGGTTGCAGCTTGAAGAATATGCTTTTTATGGAGAGCTTTGAAAAGCTTTGTTCAAATATTTAAATTTTAGGAAAATAAGATATAAATAGAATGGATTTTTTTATTATCAATAATATTATTCCTAGTCCTGGGTGAGAATCTTCTGTTAGAATACACTTGTTCTTGAGGAAGGTGCCATTAGTGAGTCACACAGCCCCTTCTGCTTTCCTTCAGAAGTAATACACTTCAGTGGTTGCAGTGGGAGGTTTTGGGGGAGAAACCCACTCAAGGTTTTTCTTTGTGTGCAAGAAAAACAGTTTTTTTCTTTCTTCTTAGGTAAGAAGATGATTTAATTTTATTGGGTTTTTTTATATGCACTTGCAATTCTAGTTGATCAAACTATGTTTTTGTTGCCTTGTTTGTTTTAAAACTGTCTGTGGACAGTGGTGTTCATATGCTACAAAAACCACATCCACATACTGCAGTGCAGTTTTTTTGCCTTTCCATATCAAATAGGACTTGAAATGCCTTCTTGGTTCATTAACTGCAGTACCCTATTGATGCAAAGCATCAGATTACGCAGTCCTTATTTATCTCTAAATTAATGTTTTACCCTCTGTGAGGTAAGGAGGTTTCTCTTACATTTGATGATAGACGCCGTTCTGGACCTCTGTACTTCTGTCATCTTTTGGTTTTCACTTTGACATTAACTTTCATTTTCTGAAGAGAGGATCTTTGTGAACTTTTATAGGTAGTAATACTGAAATATTCACAGTAAAAATGGGGATTCAGCAATGCTGTTTTGTTCATCCTATGCTGCAAACACTAGGCTATTAAGAATAAGATATCTCCAAAGGGTTTTATCACTGAAAGCTTGAAGAATGCTTGGCAGATCAAATCATGTTACACACTTTTCAATTAAACAATCTTGCTTCAGTTATGCGATAAGTAACATGTGCATATTACTCTTGAGTATTTCTGCTCAATGATGCTTTGAACACCTCCTGGTTTTCCTTCCATTGTGACATGTTATCATATCACATTTACCATCTGGGGAAACTCAAGACCAAAACTAGAACCTTAATAGGTTTTGGCATTTACACTTAATTAAAATACGCAGCTGAAGACCAAGAATTCTTCTATATGAAGGCATTTCCATGCTTCAGTGAAATAAATCTGCCTTAGGAGCATGTTCTGTGGTGTAGCTATTTACATCCTCTGGGGTTTGTAATGCTGCTTTACTATCCCGCATGCTGCTTTGAGGTCAAAGAAAATGCCTACTTTGCAAGCATCACTAAAGATGTATTGCTTGAAAAGGTGCCCTGCATCCAAAGGACTTTAGCTAGTGAGGTTATAGGAGCAGTTATATCCAAGCTGCATGGAGAAAAGTTGGGAGGGAGGGAAACATTTACCTTTTTTTTCTTTTTTTTTTTTTTGTTTATATAGTAATTTGAAAAACACTTTGTTAACAGAGATCGAAGGCTGAAGAAATTTGAGAGCTGTAACCAAACTGATTAAAAGACAACTGTGTTTTTCTTGGCACAAAGCTGATGAATTATCAAATTTGAGTATGACCACTTCAGTAAGACCCTTTTTCCTTTAATGTCTTAATTTTCTCACCTGATAAATTAGGATAATCAAGTCTCTTTGTCTTTTCAAACATTCTGCCTTTTACTTCTGGGAAGCACTTCAATTATTTCCAAATAGGAATAATGGGGGGGGGGGACCAAACCAAACAATAAAACATCTCAAAATATATGGAGTATGAAAGAACATAAAGAGAAAAAACTGATGTTATTACTTGTGTACCAACACTCTCTTTTTAACAGTTTTAAAAAATTATCTCTCAAATGAAAAATTCAGGCTAAGGAGAGGAACATTAGTCCCTATATCTTTTTTTTTTTTTTCCCACCCCTGATACATTTATTCTGATTAATAATAGATTGCTGTCACATTTTTTGAAATGTTAGGGGAATAGACTGAGTTTTATATAGCCCAGTGGATATCTAATTGCATAGCTGCTCTCTTTTCTTCCCCCTAGAATGACTAATTGAAACTCTTGTTTGGTTTTTTTTATCTGAAGACTTTAAACAATGTGTGTTTGTTATGCAGTGTTAGATGTGTATGCTCAGCTGACCACGAATTTCATAAATGTCAAGGTTTTGTTTTCCATATATTATATTTGTATTGTGTGCGCATGAGCAACTGCTGCTTTTAGTTTATACTAATTTTTCATTATGATGTTTCACTGATGTTTGTATTTTCAGCATAAAATGAAACAAGTAATCTATGAAGCCGTAGTTTAATTTACATTCCAACTGTTGTGCAAATTCACTATTTTTATGGTGCCTAACTCGTTACATGTATACATACTGATTTCCTCCTCTTCGCTCCCTTATTTTCAGAACATATTCAGAAATTTTACCTGAGGGAATAAAAATATAAATCTGTTTTTACTTAACTTTTCTCTGCTAAATATGCTATCAATAAACTGGACTCATGTATAAGGAGAGTAAACAAGTATGCTGTCAGAGAAAAACATCTTGAGAACTGTAACGGAAGGGATAAAATTAAATGAACAGAGAAAGGTGGGATTTACAGAAACTGAAGAAAATGAGAGACATCTGTCAGTGTCGAACAGATTTAAAAACACAGGGTTATGTTACAGCTGGCAGCTTTCTCTTTCTATAGTTCATCTCTTGCCCCAGTTATTATTTGCACTGTTTAAAAGAAGATATAGGCCACCATGAATGTACTGTAAAAGAGATGGAGGCTATACATAGAAATTAAAAGAAATGCCCTGTAAAGTAAAGCCAAATTAGTTTTGCATGTCTGCTTTTACTGTTGACAGAATAAATAAATCATTCTTACAACACTTATACTGCAAAATAAAACCAGATTAACTCTGAATAACTTAAAAATTATTAAAATTTGTATTCAAGGTAGGCATAAAAATGGCTTATTTCTAGAACTTACTCTAACTTAATGCATTCTTAGAAAGTATACTTTAATGTACATAATATGAAACTGACAATCTGGACGTGATACAGCTTGTATGACATTTAAAATAAATTAAAAAGTTCAATTCTGTTTTTTAACTGCTCAGTTAAATAGGTAAATGTTAAAACTTAATTATTTTGTTCCTGTAGCAGTTGATACTAGATACGCAACAGTTTTATTAATTTAGGTTTTTTGCTTTAGTTAAATAGACAAGAAATAATATTGAACACAGTGTTATGCATTGTGTTACAATCCTTGTAACATAATCCTTCATGTTGCAAGAAGTTATACTGTTGGATGTAGCTAAAGAGCTCAGGATTGTCAACAGCATAAAATACAACATACAATTGTGTGCTCTCTTTAAATTAGTAGTGTGGGGCAAAAAGTTTCAAGTTAGCTTCTGGAAGCAAAATGATATCCATAGTACAAGCAGTCTTTAGAATATGTAGTAGTTTTATTTCTGAAGTGCTGAATGTGCTCCTGGAGTTGGCTGACTTACTCTTGCAGTTCAAGAGGACACTGCTTGTGCTAGACAAGTGAACTGTAAACCCCTGGCTCAACTGACTTTTATGAAGTTCATTTTAGTCAGTGCTTCAAGGAACAGACTACTGTAGTGAAAAAGTACTTGTAATGCTTAAGAGAGTCTTTCAGAAATTACAGCGATGAGAGGAGATTTAAGGAGAAAAATTGTTTCAGTTGACCTACACCTGTGAAAAGAAAAAAACAGTCCAATTGCCCTTAGCAAAGCTTGAGAGATATTCTGAGCAGGGTTTTTGGGGGGTTTTCTTTGGTTTTTTTTATTGTGTGTTTTTTAATGTAGCCCTTTTCCTTTTCAAAGCATAAAAACCTAAGTTATCTAATGCATTTTGTACATCTCTAATTATTACCAGGTTTTAGTCTCAGAAGCTTGCTTTGCTACTTGCAGCCAGCCAACTTCTTTGGATAAAAACACTATTGTAAACTCTTCAGATTGCTTCATAGCTTGTCCATGTAATGAAGGAGCAATTTTACTTAGATGCTGTAGATGTGGAAAGCAGAACGCTATCTTATCTATAATCAGTGCACTGTTTGAGTAGTTGCAAGAATCTTCATATCAATCCACTACCCATCAACATCTGATAACTAGGCAAGACCAAGTTGTGGGAGGGGGAATAAAACTTTTAAATACAATGAAATTGGTTGAATTTTAGACAGGCAAGAGCAGAAAGTAATTTTGTTTAAGAACAAGAACTGTCTCTTTTATGCAGAAATAGTTCCTGTGTGTGCTTAGTTGTTTAATATTTCTTTAAAATAAAAATATTTTCTTTTTTATTTAATATTTCTTAAAAAAATATTTAAATTAAAACTGGTAATCATAACAGTATATAGGTATATGAAATATCAGCAATATAAAAAATAGAATAACATTTTAAGTTTTACCCAAGCATCCTCAACTACTCACAGCAGCCCATCTTCATATTGCAGATTAGTTATTATGTAGCATTCCCTTCACTGCTGTAGAGAGGTGTTTTCATGAATATGGATCTCATTGGTCAAATACTACATGCAGTTACTGCTCCAAAGAGATTACCGTTGACATATAAAATAAGAAATAGTTTATAGTTACAGATGACAGGACTACTGGGAGACAGTGACATACATTATTCAATATCATAGTGCTCTGTGTACCAACAGCTTACTATGGTATATTTAGGCAGGTGAATATTTCAATAAAAATGAGGTCTTAAAATTCTTCTTTAGCCCCTGTGCTGTATAATGTAGTATCATCCCTATAACCTCTTTCAGAAGTGAGCAGGTGTGTTAGAATCATCTAGATTAAATTCTTATCCTTCTCTGGTAAGATTTAAAGACAAAAATGATCATGCTTCACTTAACTTGATGCAAAAAACACTACAAAGAAAGAATGAAGATAGTTTTGTGTGGGTTTTTCTACACAAACCAGAAAATTTTACTTGGAAGAAATGCTGCTGTTCACCAAAATGTCCTTTATTAAAGTCCTTTGGGGTAAGCACAAAATTAATTCTGTGGTTGCAAAGGTGTTACCCTTCACAAATCTATAAAAAAACTGCAAGTATGTAACTTAGTATGATCAAAAGTTTAGATTCTGAAATATCTACTAATGATAAATAGGTGTTGGATGGATTTTCTTTGGGGGGATGAAAGGGGGCCGTTTTCTTTTTGAAAGCATCTAGAAAAGGGAAATGGCATTCTGACACTGATATTAGCATTATATTGCACATAGTTCTGAGCTTGGTGAGGATGTGTTCTTAAAGAAATTGAATTTTCAATATCCCTGAAAAGGGGAGCAGATTGTTGTGGTATCTTTCACAGGGAAAATATATGCTGAAATAAAATCTTCCTATTTATTTGGTGAGAAATGGAGATATGCACTTTAATAATATTTCTGTAACATGTATCAGCTATAGAAAGAAAATTTACAACTCCTCTCTGCAAGCTTCAACAAGATATCACAACTATTAAATAACAAATAGAAAAGTGTGGACTCAAATCTACTTTTTTCTGTTGCAGTAAAGCAGATTTAAAAGTAGAAATACAGGATAGTATAACTCCTTTGTGTGGCTGGGTGTTAGCACTTGTAAATAGCAAGCACTGTGGAAATGAAAAAATTCTAAAAATTGTCAAATTTCTAAAAATTGACCCCGTAAAATATACAGTACTCCAGAAAATCTGAGATGAGCAGCAAATATAACTTTTATTGCCTCCATATATTAGCATTGGTAATCCAGGGATATTCTGCAGATGAGACAAAAAAAAAAAAAACCAAAACAGTTTGCAAAATAAAACTGAGATGGTGCTTAATAAGGAAATCTTGGTAGGTTTTATATGTAAGGTATTTATTTGTTTCTACGTTACTTTCTAACATTAACATCAAAACTGTGGGTGTATGTAGCCATCCATATATAAAGACACATATACACACACACATATATATAGGGTCCTTATTGTGTCCAGCTAAAGGCATTACTATTTCCATTCACCAGCAAAAAGGTATCCAATTTGAATTACAAGAGCAAATGATAACTAACTTAATGTTCACTAAACCCCCTTCATCTTGCAAAGGAAGTTAAAGGAGCTTATTTCTGTTATTATATACGTTTTATAGTCTCTTTGATTTTTTCCAAGGTAGTGAGACAAGGTGATGCTGTGACTGAATTAAGACCTCTATATTGCAGCATGTTCTGAGTAACATTTTTAGACTACTATTATTTTCAATTGAAATTAATGTTCTCGCTCATATGTAAATAACTTTACCTTTTGGGCTATATTGTATTAACAGAATCTTGCAGTTCTAAGTAAAGTATTGCCTTCATTCCTGCATATTTAATTGTTAAATTCAGATTGTTTTATGCATAAACTTGTTATCAAGAACTTTGGGATTTCATACTTATTCTGTCTTCCCCTCTTACATTGAAATCCTTTCTCAACATCATTAAAAATGCATAACAGATGTTTGCCTTTTGCTCTTCCATATCAAATGATAACTCTCATAATTTTCTAATTATATATACACCTTTCAGTATTTGTGTTTGAAATATATATATATATATATATATAAAAATAACAATATATTTCCATATGGAAGATGACAAAACAATCTTAAAGAGAATTAAACTTCTACAGCTTTCTTACGATAATTATTTCCTTAGGACTTTTTTGGGGGAGATGGGAGGAGATTTTCCAACAGCAGTTGAACATGTGGAAACAACCATGGTGCTTTTGGTGTGTGTGTGTTGTGGCAGGGGGCAGTTATTGATGGTGGTGTAGGTTTTTTGTTTGTTTGGGGGGTTTTATTTTGTTTTTCTTCTAAACAACCACTTTAATGGGTCCTCAGCATTATTAGAAAAACAATATTGGTTTATGGTGCAAAATTGAGGATTAAAATTAAAAAAGGAGGCAGAAGAGTTGAAGTGCTCATAGTTCACAGAGAAAATAATGTTAGCTCTGTAGGAGTATACTACAAGAACTTTCAAAACTATTTGTGATAGTTTCACTGGGCTAGCCCTTGGCTAGCAGCCAATACAGCTGTTCACCCACTTCCCCCCCACACCCAGGGGATAGGGGAGAGAACTGAGGGCAAGGATTAAGAGGCTTGTAGGTTGAGATAAATACAGTTTAATAATAGAAATAAAAGAAAACTTAAAAAACCCCCTAATATTAAAATAGTAGTGATGATAACAACAGTAATAAGATATGCAAATGAGTGATAACCCAGTGCAACTGCTCACCACCCACTGATAAGCCTGGCCTGTTCCCAGATAACGATCCCAAAGGAGCAACAATCCCAAACCAAAACTGCAATCCCAGAGCGAAATCAGCAAAAACCCGTGTGAATCCTGCCCCTCCTTTCTGGTCAACCCCGGATAATGTGCTAAACATGACGGGATATGATATGGAATATTTCATTGGCACATCCAAATGCCAGTTTTGGGCTTTGCTATTCACTGCGCTTCTCCCTCCCAGTCCTAATGCAGCTGTGAACCAGCCAAACATGGTGGCCTTGAGCTCCAGCAGCAACTAATAACATTAGTACTTTTATCAATGATGTTTTCATAACAAGTCTGAACTGAAACTAAAACACGTCTCTTCTAACTACTGAGAAGAAAATTAACTCTATCCTAGCAAAACCAGGACACTATTTCTAGGGTTTAGTTGGTTGTTTTCTCCTCTTCATAGGTAGACACCAGAGTTTTAAGCAAATTATCTTCAGACTCACCAGAATAATTAGATCCTAACATTGTACTTTATCTATGTTCCTATACAAAAGATTTATTTATTTTATGATCTATTAATGACTTGTTGAAACAAAAACATGCTTTGTATTTTATCTCATGAAAAGCATTTAAGAGCTGTAGAGTTTTGAGGATTTTGTGGGGTTTTGTGGGGGTTTTTTTGTTACAAAGTTCTAGACTGTGAGTTAGAATACGTTTTATTTCTTTTCCTAATTCAGGTCATGGGGTGCAGGCAGAGATGAATTGTTACTAATAACAATACACTAGTGAGTTAAAATTTCTGTATGCCTTGATATTCAAAGACTGCTATAAAAAGATAGTATCCTCTCTACTTATATGACAACCTAAACTTCAAGGGAAATAGCTGAAGCTAAAGCCCATAAATCTCATTAAAATTATTATGTCTGAGAGTAAGCAAGAGCAGCTAAATGAGTGGATGAAAAATATCAGCAGTAGGAATGTGGATAACAGAGATAAGGGATGTAAACCTGGCAGAACTGATGAATTCTTAGATGTTTAGTAATGGCTAAACCTCTGACAGTCTTTCTATTACTTACTACGATAGTGTTAAAAACATAATCTAATCACTTTAACTTAAAAAAAAAAAAAAACAAAAAAAAACAACCCTGACAAGTTCTTTGGTTTATTTGTTTGCTTTTTTTTGTGTGTGTGTGTGTGCTATGCTGAGAAATTGTTGGGAATCAAAGAGCTTTGATCTTCACGATGAGCACTTTACTGATGCATGAAGAATATTAAATATGCCAGTCTTCAGAGTAGTCAATGACAATGGACCCTACTAATTGTGAGGAGATGTAGAATTGCTTTATGATGCAAAAATGATTGGTGCTATTTAAATATTAATGTCTGAGATTTCACTGCTGAATTTTACAGTGGAGTTATTGGCAGAATCTCCTTTACTTTCATTTTGTGGTGGAAATACTTTTCTTTGCCCCTTCATAGAACAGCTCAAATATCATCCTATTGCTTTCCCCAATAACTTTATGTAAGATACTCACTGTCCTGCCTTACTTTAGGAAAAGGAAGTGGATAACTGGTGGTTCCATAGGAGCATATTAGTTCTGGTCTTTCCCTGTAAGCTTTACTGGTGCTGTGCCTTCCCCATCAGTGTCTGGTGCACCTTCATCCCATCTGTTCCATGTAATAGCCACAGCAGAACAGGATTCAGCTCATTAAATGTAGTGCTCTTGAACAATGATATAATCAGAAGGTCAAAACCAGAATTCTAGCCATAGAAAGTTAGCAATAACAGAAAAAATACATGAAGAAGCAGCAGCTATGGTCCAGGACCCTTTACCAAGTCTGTCCCAGACTGTTCCAGAAGCCACTACCCAAACACTTTTTAAACTAATTATCTCCACAAAAGACTGTTATCCATGGAGTAGTGAGGTTATGCAGTGGTTGTGACTCAATGGTTTTCAGTCTATTGTATAATTACCGCTACAAAAGTAACCTGATAAACATTTAAACTCTAACTCTGTCTAAAAGTGTAATAAAGACTATTGAGAGAGGAGAAGAAAAAAAAAAAATGTTGTGTTTTTTTTTTTTTTTCTTCTTATGGCATGGAAAGCCAAAATAGGTAATACTAACACAGAGAAATGCTGTAAGAGATGTTTCCTTTAAATTTTATAATTCAGTATATTTTTTATGCTTGTTTTAAGTAAATAGCTGAACAATATATTTATACTTCTTTAAAAACATTAAGAGTACCTTTTGAGTGTCAAAAATTACTTATTAATGATTCTAATTAAAAAATGGATTTAACTTTTAAACCATTTTTAGCAATGGCTTTTTAATTTATTTCATCAAAATATCTTTCTTCATATTTAGATTTTTTATTATGGTAATGAAATTAGCTAGTTTCTCTGAAACAGACCTTTTGTGCATATTCATGTAACAGGAAAACCTGTCTAGAAATACTAAGAATTTTATTTTATTTTTTAAGGGAAAAGCAGCAAATTATTTTTCTGCTCTTTGCTAGAGCCAGAAAATTATTGGCTCCCATTGGTCTTGTGAGGAACAAATCTACATCAGATTGCACAGAATGCTGAAGAACAGAACCTTGATGTGATGCAAATTGATGAAATAGCTGCTGAATGTTGAATTTTAACAATACTTTAAAAAGCTGGTTTCTTCTGGGAGATTAATATTAAAAACTCCAAGTAGAATAAGACTTGACAAGACTTGACTATTGAAAATTTCTGGGCAATTTGAGATTACTTAGAATTACTGAAAAACTAGTAATTTTTTTTAAAGGTTCAAAATTTGTAATGATTTTCAAAGTAATGCAAGACCATCTTGAAGTTTTTTAGCAAGGGACATGGAAAGGAAGAAGTTACATTCTTAAATAATATGGATTTTCTTCCATACAATTTTTCGGGAACATTACAAGTTTATTTTCTTACTTGGATCAATTTATTATCTTATTTATTTATATTGATAGGAGTATGTGGAGGAAAACTAATGCCGGATGTTTAAAATGTTTAGAGATTGCAAAGTTGAGTGACATAGCACGTAGTTCCCAATATTAGTTGCTGAAAGGTCCCCCTGCCTGATTTAGGCATTCAGGGTGGCAGCAAGGGGAGGGTTCTCTAAAGGTGTTTTCTTCATACAGTGCTACAGAAAGCTTTGGATGTTGGTTACCAATGGAAATAACCTGTCTATTGCCTCAATAGTTCAAACGTTGTTCTGATAACAATACATGTGGAAATAGTACATGTTCACAAATTGCACATGGTGAGGTAGTGTAATATAAGAGAAACTCAGATATAATGAATATTCGGTTTACACTGTCTGTAAACTCACAGCTAAGTCAAAGGTCACTTTTATATTTAAATTAATATTAAATTCTCCAACTAAATATGTTGTCAGGATTGAAAGCTGAGTGGCTGTAATAGACTTGCACAGAAGTTGGCTTTGGAATTTTCTACAAATTTTTTTTGTATATTTAAAACCTGTTTCATTTTAAATATCCCATATTAAAATAAAGTTTCTGAAATACTTGGTTTAAACAAATTTAGGGGGGAAAAAAACTACTAAGATTTTTCATAGTAGGGAGAAATCTGATTTTTCAGACAGTTCTAGTTGACATTCTGCTTGTAGTTCTCTCTATATACAATGATTGATCTGAAAAACATCTAACAAATGTTAAATGTCATTAAGAATTGAATGAAGTATACTCTGAAGTGATTATAAACCCTCTTTTTTCAATGAACTCCTTAAACATTGATAAATGGGGAGTTAATCAGAAGGTCTGCTAGGTATTGATGTTGTTTCTTTGTGAATTGATTTGGTTTATAAGACTTCAAAGGAACTTTTCCTGGGTTAAAAAACAAATAATCAGTGTATTTGTACAGTGCTTAGTGGCAGGAAAAACATTCTATCTAGTGGAAAAATAATGATGCAGAAATTTATGAAATAAATACTGGACACTTAAAACTGGTTCTTAAACCATATCTAATCAAATCTTCTGTGTTTGTGCAGGTCCACTGGCTTTTCATATTCCTAGTAGTTTGAAATTCAGTGTAGATGTTTTTAGTTGGTATTTTTGTGGTAGAGAAGCATAAAATTAGAATAGAATCATAGAATCATAGAATGGTTTGGATTGGAAGGAACCTTCAAGATCATCTAGTTCCAATCCCCCTGCCGTCAGCAGGGACACCTTCCACTAGATCAGGTTGCTCAAAGCCTCATCCAGCCTGGTCTTAAACACTTCCAGGGAGGGGGCGTCAACAACTTCCTTGGGCAACCTGTTCCAGTGTCTGACCACCCTTACAGTGAAGAACTTCTTCCTAATATCTAATCTAAACCTCCCCTCTTTCAGTTTAAACCCATGTCCCCTTGTCTTGTCATTAGTTGCCCTTACGAAAAGTCCCTCCCCAGCTTTCTTGTAGGCCCCCTTCAGGTACTGGAAAATTATACCTTACTATTAAGGCATCTCTCTGTGCCTGAGTGTAGTGGACCTTTTAAATGTCTATTTTCACTGGAAGAAGAAATTTGTTAGTTAAAATGATTGAAGTTCATAAAGGGATGAAACTTTAAAAATTAATGCTGTTGGATACAGATATTTTAGATACACTAGTTATTAAAATCCTCTATTAAGACAAAATATTTGATCTTTCATTCTACTTATGTACACTTATGATGATTTAATTATCTGAAAAAAATACAAGCAACCATACAGAAGCAGAAAAAAAAATTGAGATTTTTTTTTTTTTTTTTCAGTAATAGGAGTGACTTGTGTAGTACTTCAGAGAGTTTCTCAGCCCTTCTTGATGTAATCTAGTAGGTAGGACATATCTAATGTGAACATAAATCCCGCTACTATGATGTTCTGTGGTAGGCTAGCATTTCTGGTGATATTTACTTCTTTATAACATTACAAGATAGGGAAGGAAAGAGGCAGTTAGTTTTCTTTGAGTGATGCTTCCCACAATGTGCAGTATTACCTTATCCAAGTAAAATGCAAACTAAGGTTTCCATTAAACATCCTTCACATACTAATCTTACTTGTTGTTTACTAATTACCCTTTTTAGGATGATAGATTTCATCTGAATTTTTTACAACAGCCTGCATTTCTTCACTTTCTCTCCTGCAGATTTCCCATTCCATTCCTCTTTTACCATGCATCAGATCTGCTCTGTACAGGCAGAAAGCCAGTTAAATACAATGACTGTAAAATTCAGTGAAACTCAGCTTTAACAACAATAGCAAAAAAACCCAGGACAGTTCAAGATGTTATGAATAAGAATGAATTGGTAATTTTAATTCATCGACAGTTTATACTCTAGGGTGGTACTTAATTGCATTTTAATTCTTTGTAATTACGGGTGGAGGGTTCCATTTTAAGCTTACATTCTGTGTAGTATAATTTGCTATTATGGAAAAGTAAGTACTTGAAATTCATGACTGTACTCTTGTCTTTCATACAAGTATATAGAAGTTGGTTCTAACCCACAATGAAATCACTCTGCTGACCTCATTGGAATTCAGATGAATGTCTGTATATGTAACTGGGATAAATTTTAGCATATTCAAACTGAAAATATAGCTTTGCCATCAGTAATTTTTCTGTAATTGAATTTAGGTAAGATGTGTAAACTAAAGTCCTTGAAATTTTAACTTTACCTAATCTCACGCAGTCTCACAGGTTATACACAAGGACAAACTGGATGATGAAAGTTGTAATTTTTTTTTTTTTGAGTTCTCATAAGCAACTGGTTATTCTCACAGGATCAGTAAGCATCATTTTGTTTCCTAGTTCATCAGCACAAAAGTTCACACTTAAAACATGGAGCTGAATTTTTCTGATTCCCTAAAAACCATAGGCTGGGACAGAATGAGAACTAGACCTTCATACATTTATTTCAATGCCCTATGAAATGAAAGAAGTGACCTGTACAAAGAGACTAGCTGTAATCATTACATGACTGAAAATGCTTTTCCTCTGCCTGGAGCATTCTAGAGTCTACTGCCAGGCTTCTCTAATCCTCTAGCTTGCTGACTTTTCTCTCAAATTCCCAGAGCAAAATGCATTTCTGTATTAGATTATGTGAGGCTACTTCAATTTCTATGTATCTCCTGGTTAGTGCAGTACCTGTAATGCCCCTCAGCTATCTACTTTACATTGTGACGTATAAAAATACCTACTGTTCTTCCTTTTCTTCACCCTCTTTGAAAGCCTATCTTTGAATTGCTAGTGAGTCAAAAACATCCTGAACTTTTTATTTGATATTCTTGTTTCTTCAGTAAATGCAGTTTTCCATCAGAACAGCATATTTATCTTTCACTTATGTGTTTGAACACCACCAGCACATTACCCACTGACAGGGGAATGGTTTTATGCAAAACTTAAGTACGAACGTGGTCTGAGTGACAGGGAGGGCCACGTAGTTTGCTTGTTTCCTATCTCTCATCTCAAGCAGCATTTCTTAGCCAGAGGATCTGTAATGGTACCACAGCAATCTTTACACTCCTTCAGGACGTTCCAGCTACAGGAAAACAAAACATAGCAAGAAAAGTCAAAAGAAAAGCCAAAATATTCCAGTGTTAAACAGATATCTTTTTGAATTCCAACACCAGGTCTCACTAAAAGTCTTTTAGAGGTTTCCTGCAAATTACTTAGCAGTGATAACCACTATCTGATGTCAGCTTTACCTAACATAGCAAACCATGAAGGAACTGAGGTCATCAGGGTTGTGGGTTTTGGCTCACTGCAATGGCCAGTCTTGGTCTTGATGTCAATAGCTGTCTGCGTGTCAATGTGCAGCCTTCATACTCCAGGTCACTTTACATGCTTTTTCCATGTAGACTAAGAGAATACAAGCAGGTTATTAACAGTGCAAAATTACAAAGTGATTGCTTTTTGACAGAAGTGGACAACTGATGACACTAAGCTAGCTACTACCTAAGTGTGAATACATTTGCCATCGCCATGACCCCAGAGATGTCTTTGCTGCCCAAAATTTTGTTAGTCTTGTGGGAAGGTCAGTCTCTATTATTCCTTGGAAGTGGCTGATCTTCCTTGTTGCCAAGTTGCCATCTTTGAATTCCCTGTGTTGTCTTTAAACTTGTATGCCTCTGCATACTGCTCTTTTCTTCTTTAATCCCCGAGTTTAGCTTTGAAATTTTACATTTCCTACCTTGCTTGACTTTAGTCTGTGTATTTTCTCACAAGTTAGCCTAGGTTTTGAAAACATGAAAAATGTTGCATAACTGTGTCCCCTCAAAACTAGACCTTGGGGTGGAAACAGCTGAGGTCTGGAAGGGGTGGGTCACAGGCATTTCACTTGCAGCTTGTTGGGGGATGGGGAGGAAGAAAGCAGATGAAGGTTGTTTTCTGTTTCATAATGTTTGCAGAGCTAGAAGCAGTGCGAGGCTCAGCAGCATTATTTTGGAGGTGCAATGGGTCTGTTTTCAATCAAATTAACATATTGCTGCTCTTTCCTGTTTCCATCTTGGAAAAGAATATCATAGAATCATAGAATGGTTAGGGTTGGAAGGGACCCAAAAGATCATCTAGTTCCAAACCCCCTGCCATCAGCAGGGACATCTTCCACTAGATCAGGTTGCTCAAAGCCTCATCCAGCCTGGCCTTAAA
>NW_010289040.1:6994-16733 GCF_000700745.2 Antrostomus carolinensis | reverse complement strand
GCCATCCACAACTTCTCTGGGAAACCTGTTCCAGTGTCTCACCATTCTCACAGGAAAGAAATTCTTCCTAATATCTAACCTAAGCCTCCCCTCTTTCAATTTAAAGCCATTTCCCCTTGTTTCGTCATTAACTGCTCTTATGAAAAGTCCCTCCCCAGCTTTCCTGTAGCCCCTTCAGGTATTGGAAGGCCACTATAAGATGTCCCCAGAGCCTTCTCTTCTCCAGGCTGAACAGCCCCAACTCTCTCAGCCTGTCCTCATAGGAGAGGTGATCCAGCCCTTGCATCAGCCTGGTGGCCCTCCTCTGGACTCATTCTAACTGGTCTATGTCTTTCTTGTGTTGGGGTCTCTAGAACTGGACACAGTACTCCAGGTGGGGCTTTATGAGAGCAGAGTAGAGGGGGACAATCCTCGACCTCCTGGCCATGCTTCTCTTGATGCAGCCCAGGATATGGTTGGTCTTCTGGGCTGCAAGTGCACATTGTCAGCTTATGTTGAGCTTCTTGTCCACCACCACTCCCAAGTCCTTCTCTTCGGAGCTGGTCTCAAGCCACTCATCACCCAGCCTGTATTCATGTTTGGGCTTGTCCTGACCAGGACCTTGCATTTGGCCTTGTTGAACTTCATGAGTTTTACACAGGCCCACCTCTCAAACCTGTCAAGGTCCCTCTGGATGGCATCCCATCCCTCCAGTGTGTCAACTGCACCACTCAGCTTGGTGTCATCGGCAAAACACTTCCATTTTTTATGAAGGCAGAAGATGGAGATAATAAAGGCAACGTGCATTGAAGCAGGAGCAAAGGATAGACTGGAGTGAAGGAAAGCAAGAGAAGAGAAGCAATTGTTCAAATGTATATGCAGCTATTGCTGTTAGCAAGCTCTGTCATGTGATGTATAAGTATGTATAATCCTACCTTAGCATCAGGAAGTAGAAGTCAAAGATGTGTTTGAGCATGGAATAAAGAGAAGGGAGATAAGGGAAATAACTGGGGTTTTGGTGTATAAGAAAATAAAGATGAAGAAGCAGATGAAAAGAAAATCTTGTTAGTAAAAACCTTGAACTTGCCAAAGAAATATTTTGAAGGCAAAGAATTTGGAATAAAGAATGAGGATGTGTAAGAAAGAGCAACCTAATATATGTAAGAAATAACTTTATTTTTACATACTTCTCTGTTCAGGAAATTCTGATGCTTATTTATACAAGTATATGGGTCTATCGATGAAGGAAATAGGCTTATTTCTCTTGACTTAAAAAAAAAAAAAAAGCTTGGATCAAGCTTTAAAGAGTTAACCAAAAAAAAGTAGTTTCCTCTGATTTCCACTTTTTGAAGTAATTAGACTTTGTCAATCACTGCTGTCCAGTTGTCTTAAAGTTGCAATGTTTCCATCATAAATATCACAGGACTGCCATGTTATCTAGTTAATATCATGTTTTGATAAAGTCACAGAAATTCTTATCACTCGTATGTAAACTAGTACAATTTAAAGGGGACGCTATTTTTCAATTAAGTGTTAAAATCTATTTTTGTTTTCAGAAAGCTAAATATACTGTAAAGAGATCTCATAAAAGAAGAAATATTAACAAGTGTCATGGCTGATATTGCTTCTGTATCGTAACACTATTGTGGGATAAATGAATGTATGGTACCTATTTATAGCCATGTGAAGGACGTCATAGAAGTGGTGTGTGAATGTTATCATTGAAGTACAAATTTGTAGCTCATTTATCCAGAAAATCCCACAACAGTTATTAACACTTGGTGCAGGCAACAGCAGATTTTCACTTTCCTGAGGAAGCCTTTTTATAGACAAATCTTAGGACTATTTCTTCAAGTGAGCTTGTACATATTATATACATTGTCATCTGTATCGCAGTCAGAAACTACTGTCTCTGTTGATTGAATTTCCCTGGTAATTTTTAAAAGTTTTCCAATATTGAGCCCAACTGCCCAAAAATTATACCATTAAGAGGTGGAAAATGTCCAAAAGCAGTAAAAAATAGGCTGTAGGATTTGGCATTAGGCAATTATTTTTCTGTATTGAAAATGACCTCTGGACATCAGCATTTGAATAAAAGTCTTTTTCAAGTGATTAATACTATTAGGGGGTATATCTAAATGGCAGAAGTACCAGTAATCTATTTGCTATTAATTTCTATACAAATTATAAAATTATTACCCTCTTGGAATATTACCCACTTCTTCATGTAATCCTAAAAATTTGTTATGTGTACCTTTCAATTGCTTGTGTAGTTGAAAGAAATAATGAATAACAATAACATTTGATTTTTGAAGATAATAGAAGCAACATATTCATTTTAATGGGTTTTATATTTTCAGTGAAGGTTATATGGTATTGAGGTAAATTGCCTTCCTCAGTTTAAGTTGTCTGTTATATAGCTTTTTATTCTTGTTATCTGCTTAATGAATGAACTACAGCAACTATATCATCCACAGTTACATTGTATAACAAGACCTTTCAGAGAATATAAATTCCTTACAGGTCAATTTTGTTATTTCAATGAAAAAATGTGGGTTTTTTTTTTTTTTTTTCCTCTATTTTCATGGGTTTTGTATCTGTTTTGAGGCTTGTTTTGTTTGGTTTTCTTGGTTTTTTGGGTGAATTATTTGATTTGTTTTGGGGTTTTTTTGGTGGAAGTAGCATTATATCCATATGTTTACTGACAATCTGTACAAAACTAGTGTTTTCTTTTAAGAATCAAAATTCAGAATTTAGCAATGTTTTTCCTATAGCAGATTTTCCTTCAAGTGTTTTGGGCTCGTGGGAAGACAAATGAAAGTAGTAAAAAATGGATAGTGTTAATGTATCTTTAATGAATGCAGGTAGATAGTATAATAGATATGCTCAACCCATTTTTAAGTTAACTTGCCCAAAGAAATTCCTGAAAGAACTCTTCAGCAATTCTTGTATCCCATGAAATTATTTTAGTAGAAAAATCAGAGAAAGAGGATGAATGCTTAATTCTTAAATTATTTCTCTGTGGTTCTCGGCTCAGTTTTTATTTCCAGTCCTACCAAGCCAAATTTCCTGCAGCCTTTCAATCGTGCATTAATTAAAATTATCTCTTGCTTTACTGGACCACTTTCCAGAGTAGTGGTATACAAATACACTTTCATCAATACTGGTACTTGTATAAAAGTACCAATACTGGTACTCCTATCTGTTGGTAATTCAATCGGTATTCTCATTTTGTTTTCAAGTCACTGTACTGTGATACTTCCTTTAAAACAAACAAAAATGCTGAAGATAAATTTCCTAACAAGATTGGTAGAAAGATTGTAAACAATAAAAGTTATTGCTACAATCCTTTAGAATAATACAGAACTAAAGAACGTTCATGCACATCAACTCAACTCTCTAACCTGTTGTGTAGACATTTCATATAATAGCTAACATATGATTCTAAATTACTTTGTCAGGTATGTTTGCAAATGCATGATATGATTCATATTATGTTTGTAGTGAATTATTCTTAACATAACTTCTTTAAAAATCATGGAAGATCCTGTTGCAGAATTTAGAAAACAAAATGGATTTCAAATTGAGATTGTGACCCATGAACACAATGTGGGTTGTGCATATTGTTTTTTTTCTTGCACAAGTAAGAGTTTAAGAAAGATACTGTGTATCAAAATAAGAAGGAATTTAGCTTTTACTTTTGTGGCAGATTTTCAGTAAAGAAGGCAAAAATTAAGACATATATAAAATAAAAAATATAGCTGCAAAAGACTTTACATTCACCTTAAAATGAAACATGGAGGATTATGCTGGAGCCAGATGCCTGGTTTCTGCAGCAACTAGGGTTTATCATTTCTGGGTAACTACAAACACAGTAGTCCAGAAGTTTTGTGCATCTTCAGTGATTTAGCAGACTCAAACTGGACTGTATTACTACACAGATTTTCTATCGATACTTACTGTGCAATAATAACTTTGAAGATTCAGGTAATAACAATAGTTTTCCTCTGTCAGGATGCTTTTTGCATCCTGCTAAGAGCTAGGATGAAGGCATTGATGGTGTCGCAAGGGACTGAAGGCTCGCATAAACTATGCAAGCTGATGTGTTACTGTTAAGAAAGGATCAAAAAATAGAACATTTCTAAACTAATAATAGAAAGATCTTAATAAAATAAAAAATCTTGAAACTTCAAGTCTTCTGATATACATAATTTAGCAGACTTCAGTGATATAACAATAGTTTTCAACCTTGGCAATAATCTCTTCAGACAGTAGTTATAAAACAAATAAGTAATTTTCACGAGGGACTTTTGTGAATAGGTGGACACATTTTTCTGTAACTAAGTGAAATAAAATGAAAAATTCAAAACCATAATCTGTCTAGGAATTCAGTACAGTGTAGAACTTTCTTTACTTTTTTTTTAATGAGCTTTCTACCTTTCCTACTATACATAATAGATTATTTCTTTCTATTTAGATAAAGTAGATGGATATACGTTGGTGATAACTGAAACTGCCATTTGGGATGTGTAAAATGTTTAAGACAAACTTTAAAATCCTGTTAATTCAATTCATGTTTCTGGAAGCAATTAGATATTGCTTCATTTAAAAAATAGTTTTTCTATTGGGGACTTTAATTTTAGTGCAACATATTTTTTTCTTACTTTTTCAAATTTTATTGGAAGCTAATTGGGTTTGTTGATATGACTTCTTCATTTCTTTGTCTAAATAACTCATGACAGCTCTAATTTGTGTGCTCTTTGGGAACTCTGTTGTTTAGAGCTATTTGAAAAAGTAACTGGAAAAATATTAAGGTTTTAATTTTAAAGATTAAAAAAATTTTAATTTTTTACTTCATGACACTAATGGAAATGCTTTTAATTTCTATCAAACAATAATTGATTATCAATACTTTTATTGGAAAGAATGTATAAAAGAGTGAAGATGGCTTTTTTAACATATTTTCAGAAAACTTGGTATTTGGAAACAGTAACAGTACATACAGTGTTGAAAACTCCTTAGAGGTTAGAGATGGAATCTGTGTGTTCTGTAGTAGTGAAAACAAGGAGGTGAATTTACGTGGCTCTGAGACTGCAAATATGGAAGTACTCAGGAGCTAAGGGAACTTTGGTTGTCTCCTTAAAACACTTGTGCACTGTTTCCTGCTTCATCCCCCTACTTAAGGGCTACTATAGCTACAGACTCCCCCTGCTCCTCCCCTCCAAAGTATCAGACCCTCCCTCTTGTTGTAGCCTTTGTGAGTGAAAGAACCACACTGTTGTTCATTTCCTACATCTTTGCAGCTTTGTACCTATCACCCACTGTATCTTGATGACTGTCTTTCTTTTTCTCATGCAGTCTGTGTGTAAACAAAATTTGGCACTTCAGGAGGAAAGCAAGAGTGTTACTTAGTCACTGAAAGTTCCCATAACTTAATTTGTGCTGGATAAGGGAAGCTGGAATACACGTTGATATTATAGATGATTTGTTGGTGGTCTTGCTATTGCATATATTTATCTTGCCTCATCAAAACTTTTGCATATTTTGACTTGGGAGAGAAGGGGTTAATCTCAGTGTTCCCAATTATAGCATTTTACTGTCTAGGTGAAGGAAAAACACAATACAGAGGTCTGTATTTAATCAAAGATGTAACTGAATGGGTTCTCAGATAAATGGAGACTGATGGGAAAGTTGAAACAGTTTTTACCAGGAGGAAATTTCAGGTCCCAGTAAAGCTTGTTCAATACAGACAAATGTTTTTTCAACTGTATGTGAGAGGAGAGGGGGACATTAGGATAAGTGAAATACTTAAAATACTTGCTAGAGATCAGATCTAGGATTTGGTTGAACCCAAGCTGAAATCTAGATGTTCTCATTCCTTATTTTGCTCGATAATAAACCCAAATATTACCTTTCCAAGAGGAAAAATAAAAGTGCTGTAACTAGAGAATAGTCAGCAACAGATAACTTTAGTAAAAATAACCGTAGTACAAAAGAGTAGCAACTACTATTTGAGGAGCACAAGGTAAAGGGAATATAAAAAAATAAATGGAAAAGTAATGACTAATATGTTCAAATACTTAAATGGACTGTATACAGAAACCAGGAGAGGTTTCTGAGGCTTCATACTTCAAAGAGATTGTTGCTCCCAGGGAGGTACTGGAACTGCTCCTCCAGGATGACTTCTTGCGGCTGAAATTTTTCAGTGCTCTTGGGGTCTAGGGCTTCACTTGCAGCCATGGTTCAGGAAAAAACATTGCAATTACTGTATTGCTGTTAGGTGTCAACACTCAGTCACTATGTGACACAAAATACAGAAAAAAAAATAGAATCTCAGAATCGTAAAACTAACTTCAAGTAAGAACAGTAAGATTTGAAAAAGAGAAAGTGCATTTTAGTTTCACAGAGGTGCAAACACAGGCAGTTACTTAGTATAACTGAAAACTGGCAAGCTCTAATTAGGTTACTCCAGAAATCTTAAGTTTTTGAAGGTCCCATGAGTAAATGGTTTCAGATGACTTAAAGCTTTAATTCTACTTTAGCTGGAGAAAGGAGTCTTATATAAGAGTATCTGGAGGATTTGCCTAAAGAATCTAGAGCCAGTTCATAAAAGATGAGACACCTAGCTGAGGCTTCTTTGTCTTAAAAGTGCTTTGATTAAAATAAATAAAATGTAATTATATGTTTCCTTTTACCTAAGCTTGTGCATCTAAAATTCAAGTACCTAGATTAGGCTTGTCATGCAGAATTCTGGAAGCAGTTGTAAGATAGGTCCAAGCCAGAAGGCAATCCACTCCAGGTCAGTAGTTTTCCTCTGAAAGTGAGGTTTAGCTTCCTTCCATCCTGCACCACCTACCTCTTAATCGGCTGAATCCCTCCTAAAGTGACTATTTTGCAGCACTTAGCTGCTGACTATTTAAGAGGATTATAATGTATTTGTGGATAGTTCTCATTTAAATATTCCTATACTAATCTTGATTTTTCTGAAGTGATTTAAAATAAATTACTTCTGCTGACTTGTAAAATAAGTTGACAGGTTTACAAAGACTTCTATGTTGAAAATTGCTATGTAATTGACAATTATGTTGTCACAGTTTTAGTCACATAATAAAAATTTTGTCACTTTGAAAAATTAATTAAATCTTTTTATTAAAAGCAGAAAGTAATGGGAGGGGTGTAAATAAATAAATAAAACCAGCCCTTGCTTCATATTTTCCTATGATTAACATGCTGAAGAACCGTCAAATACATCAGTGAATAATGAATTCAGATTGTGAATTCCTTATACATATAAATTAGAAATATTTCTTCCTGCTTGCTGTAACTTGCAATAAAAATTTTATACTAAAATGGTTGTTTATATTTCTCAAATTATTAGCTGGAACGTAAACTGATCAAATCAGTCTTCAGTATGTGATATGGTCAATAAAATTCTGATTTTGGAGTTTACCTGTTTTTTGGTAAGTGGTTTGAGATGGAAGGCAGTTGCGAAGAACAAAATTAAATGAGTGTTATGTTCAAAATTGAATGAGTGTTAATGTCTTTGTTCAGTTATAGACTTCATTTGCAAAAGTATCGTGTCTACGTTCCCAGAATAATAATATGTTATAAGCAAAGTTACTTTAAATACTACTTTTGTTAAATGCTTGTTTTACTTTGAAGGCAAAAACATCTTCTATGATGTTTTCTTCTCTAGTTTTTATATATAAAAAAAATTTATTCATGGTTTAATGTGCAATTCTGACTTAGTTTCATTGTAGGTGCATTTAATCAGTTGAGCTGAAGTACTTTATGAGAAGGTGGGAAAGAATATTGCCACAGTTTCATTGTATTCTTCAACATGATACTTGGAACTAATGCCTGTTCATTTCCTCTATGAAGATTATGTTCCAATTTCAGTTTGTTGCATTACATTTTGCATGAAAACAATGAGTAAGTTAGTTTGGGGTGGGGTGTTTTTGTTTTTGTTATTTTTTGAGGGCTGTGGGGCAGTGTGCACAGAAAAAAAAATAGCTAAAGAAAGAACTAATCTAGGATTCACCACTGTGATGGTCACTGAGACTGTTTCCTTCTATCTGTTGAGTGGAATAATCAGTAGCTTGAACTTAACACCTCCTCTGCTGCAGTTTTTCAAACTTTTCAAGTCAAGAGCTTTAGAAAGAGAAGAAAACAATACAGATACAAGCTTAAAATGTTTAAAGTGTTCACCAGAAATTGTTTCCTCTTTTCAAACGTCATTTTATTTTCCTGAACTTGTATTCTTCCACCTCTGTACTTCAGACAAAAAACAGAGCTTATATCTCAGTAAATTGTATGGTCATTCCCAAGATCTCAGTGTTGTTATGCATAGTCATTACATGGATGTCACAGAGACTTAACAAAGAATGAACACATTGAAATAGTAGATAAAGGTGATTTAAATGTTTGTTTGGGTGGTGGGTGGGGTTTTTTGTTGTTTGGTTTGTGGGGGTTTTTTACAGTTTACTTTTAGGCTGAAACTAATAAGTTGTAGTTCTTTTTGTGACAAGCTAGATGATATACTCTAATAGCTCTTTCTGAGAGCTGTGCTGGGCATGAATAGAATTAGATAAATCCAGGAACTATAACAAAGGTCAAGTTTGACGAGGCTCTGAGCAACCTGATCTAGTTGAAGATGTCCCTGCTCATTGCAGGCGGGTTGGACTAGATGACCTTTAAAGATCCCTTCCAACCCACATCGTTCTGTGATTCTGTGTTTTGAAATGACACCAGATAACTAAATAAGCATGACCCAAAAATTTCTTTACTTTTAATTGTTTTGACTCCATATTTATTTTAAGGATTTAATACAAAATATAAAATAATATTTGCATAAATAACGCATAGATTTGGGCCTATCTGTATGCAAATAGAGTATCTTAGTTGTTGAAAATCATTAAAATGGAGAAAAGAAACCTAATGATGCAGATCTAATTTGGGAGACTATGTTGATGCTAATAGTATTGCATGGCTTGAAAAATGAGAGGTAGGATAACTTAACCGGGATACTTGAGGCTTAGTTGATATATATAGGGGTTGTTTGCTTGTGTATGTAGGGTGGTTTTATTTTTGTAGCAGAGATGAGAATATTTACAAGCAATGCATGTTAAATACTACCAGTGTGTTTGAAGAGCCTCGGAAAACTAAATACCTAATCAGCAAAATTGCAGTCTAGTGTAACAGGACATACACTTTGTTAGAAAAGAGTCAAAATGTGTAGATTCCAGACTTTTTATAAATTCAGGAGTACATTAATATAACACTTGCTTATTTTAAGTATATAACTGATGTAATGTTGTAATTGGTGTAACAGAGCTCAGAACTTCAATTCTGTATCACTGAATGTACAATAAAGAATTTTTTTCCTTCCCCGGAACTGTCCTATATTTTGTACTCCAGTCCCAGGTTAAGAAATGAAGGAAATTACTTAAATGAGTTGAAAACTCAAACCAAGTTAGTCTGTTGTGGTTTTGGGGTTTTTGGTTTTGGGTTGTTTGGGGTTGTTTGTTTGTTTGTGGGGTTTTTTTGTTTTGTTTTTTTTTGTTTTTTTTAAGTGCAGCAGCAGATATTGGGCCATATTTATCATTTCAACAACCTGCAATCTTCTTTCAGTTGCCTGATATCTTCTTACTACCTAACCACTTATTCTTTGCTTTACAACTATGCTTCAGTCCCTCTTGACCATCCTCCACAAGCTTCTTCCCCTGCTATCATCTTAGCTCCTTCCTAGTAAACATTCCTG
>NW_010289040.1:0-6976 GCF_000700745.2 Antrostomus carolinensis | reverse complement strand
CTGCTGTGGTATTTGCAATTACTGTAACTTGGTGCTGTGATACCAGTCACCTTGTGTTAGATACATGACACATGCATAGGCTGCTCTTTGAAATTCTGCAATTTCAGAAAACATATATGAAAATTAGGAATCGGGAAATAAAAAAGTAACATACTCCTTTTGTGGAAGGGGATGTGGCCCGTGTTGATGTGGAAGTATTGTCATTGGTCAGGTGTTGCATCCGTAACTGGAGAGGATAATGCTGGAGTGATTCTCTATTTGCTCTCCCCTGATTCTCATTCTCATAAGGACTGTAACTCTCAAATACTTGAGAGTTAAGTCCTTTGTATTATCTTCATATTGGGTCTTCAAATGTATTGGATATGTCCTTGCTCTCATTTATATCCAAGCTACTTCAATCCAGATCTAAAGATTGCATTCCTTTAATCACTAGTAACTAACCTTCCTGGCTTGTATTTTTACCCTTAGAGATCTCTGTTAGAAACCTGGGCTTCTGTTATTAGGCATTTCTGCTGAACTAGTCTTTATTTTTGCATTCTGAATACCCAGTGTATAACATCCCATGTTTATCATCAGTAGGAGTAACAGTGTCCTTTTTAACCTTTCATCACCCTCTTGCTCCTCTCATCATCCAATCTTATTGAATTTGGAAGTCATTCTGGCAATAGGAAGTGATATTAAGGATCTCTCCAAGAGGGGTTTAGAATCAATGTTAGGAGAGTGCCATAGGAATGCTATTCCCCACAACAAGCTTCTTGCCTGTACCCCACAGCACCACTGTCATGCAACAGAACCTGCGACGTATGGACACACTGCTTCGTTGGTATGCTAGGGGAATAAGGCATCTTTGGACAAAATAGGAATATGGTCTGTGCATGACTTAAAGGATTTACTGTAATCTTTACTAATTTCCACAGTTGTGTAATATATACACCTCGATTATTTAAAGCAATATTATCTCCTTTAATTTTTTTATACTTTACTGAACAGTTTTCAGTTGCAGCTAATGAGAGAAGGTAATCAATATTTCTCAGAAAACTTGAAATTGATTCATGCTAGGTTCTTTCTATAGTAATTTATTTTTTGAAGTATGATAAAAGCCATGACAAGCAGAAAAATGCATTTGCAGAATTAAATCCCTGTATTAGCATGACTGTAACAAGAATTTAACAACTAGAGAAGCATAGCCAAAAAATGATAGCAGTATCCTGGATAATTTTTTTCTCTTTTCCACTGAATATGTGTTAAAGGTAGTTGTGTTTTTATACAGAAAAATAATTACTTACACTTCGCTCTACTGGTGATATTCTGTATGAACACTGATCAGTCTCAGTGAAACTTACTGTGCTCTGCCTGATCTCATTATATGTGCATTATCTACATTGTTCAATACATAACTGTCAGGAAGAATTAGGCAAGGAGGTAGCAATAGTGTTTTCCTACATCTCTTTAAGCTGTTAAAATGGCTTAAAAAGGAAATAGAAAGGATACTATTTCCAAGAAAGCCTTGGGTTATATCTGTGCTATAATGCATGATCTTCTGATTCTGATGCCAATACTATAATGCGTGTGACTTCAAGAGTAATTCCTTGCCATGATACAAACATTACAATGTAATATTAATAATCTATGGAACCATTCTATTATTTCTTGAAACCAGTCTAATAATATTCTTTAATCAGGTTGGCTGCTACATGAATTAACTACATGGTTAAGCATATCAAAGACTTAAAGCCAGCTGAAACAGGCTTTCAAAGCTTCCTGTTTCCTTCTGGTTATCAAGATAAATAATCATGTAATTCAACATGGTGATAGTCCATAGGTGGATTTTACTGTCATGATTAATAATCCACAGTTTGCTTTTTTCCTTAGTGTATAAACCAGAATTTGGGAAAACTAGCTCTCTTACTGTCCTTGGGCTGTGATCTGTCTGCTCTCAAGGCAGACCTCTGGGAACCAATAGCTTCTTGGAGGTGCCTGTTGCTTCACCAGATCTATGTGTGTCAGTGAAACAAGTTGAATTTTGATTACTGGGAGTCTATTATTTTTTTCTTTCTTTTTCCTTTTTTTTTTCCTTAAAAAAAAAAAATTGTAACTAGGAACATTCATGATGAAGTTGCAATATCTTCCAATGATTTTCAAATGTCAGAAAATGGACACTGACATTCAGGGGACTTACCATTATTGGTCAACATTACAAGGCCACGTTGCTATACAGAACATTGTGTTCTGAGCTATGTCAAACTAGGGTAAAGTTTCCTTGAGACTTTACCCAGCACTAGTGGATGTAATAAGGCATCATTTTCTCCTGCCCTAGTGGTGATGGTGCAATACACAGTTCATATAATGATGTATTTGTGCTTTACAGTGCTTTCTGACTCTAAGCACTGGAATTCACTGTAGGTAGTGGTAGCTTAGTCTTTTCAAATATAGGAAGAATGAAGAAATATCACATCCATGGGGAAGCGTGATATCTTCACAAGTAGGAAAAAAGGGGGAAAAAATAAAAAGCATTCAAATAAAAGTTGATCTTGAGGAGGATGAGACTGTTCTGACAAATGACTACATATATTTATGACATCAAAAAGAAGAGTTAGTAGGATTATCTTTGGCATGAAAAATGGCTCTGACATTGGAAAAGAAACATATTAATGTCATAGTGGACATACTAATTTAGATTGCTCATTTATAAGAAATCTATAGAAGTTACATTGTGAAAAATGTAGCAAGCTTGATCAGTGTTTATTTTTTAGTACCTTTCATTCTTGAATAATTTAAAATAATTTATTAGTAAATTAAGTCAGTGATTCCTAGAGTATGTTCTAGTTGAGTGGTTTTAATTAACAGTTTTTATTGTAATAAAGTCTGTGAAACATGACTATGAGGAATTTGCATTATTTGTCTTTTTACTCCAGAGTCTTCCAATCACTCAGCAACAATATACAAGTGGTTGTCTTTCCAAAATCTGGGCAGTGATAAATCCTGGTTTTCAAGATTCAGAAAGATTCAGAAATGCCACAACCTGCTGATCTTGCCGGTGTTTTTTCATTAAGAAAATAATTGTAAGAAGGAGGATATCAGTTGCATACAGCTAAACAAAACGGAATGAACAATAAACCTGTCAAAACCATGTTCTTCTAATATGTATAGAATTTCTCTGAGTATACAAACATAGATTTAGCAAAATTGTAAAGATAGATGTCTCTGTTTTTGAACTCACTCAAAATGTCCTTTCAGAGAGTGATGTGTTCCTGCCATAACCATTTAGGAGACAAAGAGGAGAAATATATCTCCCCCAGTGCTGAATTACCCAAAGCAACTGGGTTTTCCATATCACCTATGAGCATCATAGTGTTAAGCAGCAAGGGTGACTGTATAGCAGCAGCTGCCATTGCCTCTGCGCTGTCTTCCTGTAGTCCAGTCTGACTCCTTACCACCAGTGTTTTACCTGTTGGCAATGATGAAACCTCTAAGAGCAGATGAGTGACTCTGTGCTCTTGCTGTCCCTGAGACTTTATTCCTCTGCACAGTGGAGCTACAGAGAGTTGCTGCTGTTCTTGGTTCCTGTCACCAAACACCTGCAGCTCCTGTGGACACAGCTGAAACAGTTAAGACACAAACTCCACCCTTCTCACCATCTGAACAGAAAGCATGTGTACTACTGTTACTTAGGCCATAACGTTTTCCTATGTCTTAATTAAATCAGCAATAGGACAATTTATTTATACACTATGTACCTTACTGGTATATTCCTGATTACATAAATACCTATTTATTTTTGCATGAGGATTTGTTTTAGAATACTTCCCTATTTTGGCTATATTAACAAAGTATTTTTTTGCCTGATAAAAGTGGGTTCCTCTAGAGGAACTTGAGAGAGAAACTCCAGAATGAATACCCTGTTGATTTGCATGTATATGCAGAGATTCGCCTTTCAGCTCAGGGTATGGGGGGGGGGGGGGGGGGGGGGTGAAGGAAAAAAAAAAAAAATTGAAAAAAAAAAAAGTGAGGAAGGTGGGGTATTCTATGAAACTAAATTTTCTTGTTCATCTTTACCTATTATACAACTCTACCTTTCAAGTAAAGTAGAAGAAAATTGTGGAATCATCCTGCTTATGGGAAATGGAGAGGAAAAAACTCTTTTATTTCACTAGATTCAGTGATTTCAGTGCCTAATTGAAATAGGGTAACCAATAAATAAATGCTCCAATCACTTTGGCACAGATAGTACTGCCCTAGGGGCTGTGCTGCCTGAATGAGCTGTTTCAGGTTTTCACCAAGCAAGATCTCCGTGAAATAGTTACAGCCATGGCTATAAGTTCAGTTCTCTCAGTTAAGACCATGATGCAAGACATGGCTAAAAATCTTCAGATGAGGAAAAAAAAAAAAGTGCAGTTCTTTTCAGTGAAAAAATAAAAGTAACAGCATAGAGATATCTTTTTGTCTGCATTGCAGAACATTCGCTCTGGGATTTCCTATCACAGGAATCTGGATACTGACAGCTTTCAGTTTCTGGCAATGACCTCCTTTCTTACTGCCAGGACTCTGCTTAAATGCTCTAAGCAGTCTTGGCTGCTCTGCACCCCAGAGAGGTAACACAGCCTTAGGTTTTCCCTGAGGTCTCTCAAATTAGTTTTCATACTGAGTGTCTGCAAGACAGCTGCTAAGTTAAGTAAGTTTCTGTGACTTCTCCCAATCAACTTAATTCAAAACTACTTAAACACCTTCCAGTAGAACTGTGTGAACAGTCTTCTCAAAATTCACATTCCTGCAAAATAAAATAAAAAAAATAATAAAAATAATAATTATTTTTAAAACCCACAAAAAAAAAAAGAAGAAAAAACTCAAAGCTTACTAGGTAGATGATGAAATGATACAACTATGCACCAATTATTTCAAAATTCTTCTTGGCACAAGGAAGGAAGGGAGCTGGGACAAGTGATGAAAAGTTGTAGGAAAAGGATGTGTTCATTTACACAGGTGCACATGCACATACGTTGTTCCATGTATTTATGTGTGCATGTATGTATTTTGTCACTATGCTTACCTGTCTTCCTTTTTGCCTAACAAAAAAGATCTTTATCTATTAGCCTGGTCTTAGAATGGCCTCTGGTAGGAGATTCTACCTCAAGTGGAAATTGGCTTAAGTTGCACTAAGGGAAGTTTAAATTTGATATGAAGAATAATTTCTTTACTGAAAAGGTTATCAGGCATTGGAAGGCGTTGCCCAGGGTAGTGGTGGAGTCCCCATGCCTGCAGGTGCTTAGGAGTTGTGTAGACATAGTGCTTAGGGACATGGTTTAGTCGAGGACATGTCAGTGTGAGGTTAATGATTGGGCTTGATGATCATCAAGGTCTTTTCCAATCTAGGCAAGTGCCCAAGGCAGTCCACAAGGTTCTCCCAGGAGCACAGCGTAGCCATAGGCACTGGGTTGTGTGGGCTGGTGGACTGTGCAGGTACTTGCAGTGCCTTGGGGTGGGACTGGCATTTGTGGGATATGAAGTTGGGTTGGGAGAACGAAAGAGCCTTTCCCTCGTTTAAGTTTCTGAAGGCCTTTGTACCACCCAGTGTGGTGTGACTTTAATGCCATTGTCTGGCATCCCTTGATGGGTTATTATTATGTTTCTTTTCCAACATTGACTATGTTGAGTCTGTGTGATCTATGCTAAAATGAAGAAAAGATACAGTTAGACAGATATAGATAGATGAGTGTATATAGATAGATGAGTGAATAAAGAGTGAATTTTTCTTCAAGTCCAGGACAACTTTTTGAGTAGCTACCTAAACACAAGTTATAATTATAGCTCAGTTCATGACAGGCTATATCTACTGTAATTTATCAGGATATAATTTAAAATTTCAAAGTATGGAAGACTGCACCTTTAAAAGTCTGAGGCCACTGATCTCATTTTTTTGAGGAAGAAAAGTGTTTGCTGGAAACTCAGGCTGGAGAGCAATAAATCCATCAGAATCCAAGAAATGCTTGGTGCTAGGAAGAAAACCGAGGGTCTCATTTAGAATAAGTAGCAATAAGGGGATGTTTTCATATGCAGAAAGATTAGAACCTTTAAATCAACTTTTGTTCCTAGTAGTTTTTTTCCTGTTTGCTAGGAAGCAGGATTCATTCTAGAAAATATGAAGACTTGTCTTGCCGTTTTGATGTAGAGCTTTCTGGAGCTTATAAATCACAGATAACTTTTCTGTTTCACTTCATAGCTCCTGCATCCACAGTTCTGTGTATTCAGTATGTCATTCGAAGAGGATAGTGTTTCATCAGTCTTCAAAATGTGCAATGGAATAAATTTTCAGTGCTTAATTTTTCACTCTGTCTCAAAACTTCAGTCACAGAAGAAGAAAGACAAGCCCATAAAACAAATACCTACTTGGAGAATATAAAGAGAAATCTTTACTAAGATCCAGAAGAAGCAAAATTTTAACTAATAACAGAATATGAATCACTCTTGTGCCTCATCTCATCTCAGTGTTTGAGGAGGAGGAGGGAGAGGTCTTTGGCTTGAAAAAAAAAAAAATCAAATTAAAAGCAATTAAATGCAAAATAACAAAGCCTTTGTAATTCTTGTGAAGCTTCTCCTTTTGCAAGAAAACTGTTTGAATTTTTTTCTATTTTCTCATATGAGATTTTTTCTTTTTATCGTTTAAATACCCTTCACTCCTTCCTGGTTTTTGCTAGGATAGGGTTAATTTTCTTCTTAGTAGCTAGAAAGCAGTGTGGTTTGGTTTCAGTGAGGACTGTTATAAGAACAGTGTTGATAACTACAAGGACACTGTGCTTGGGCAGTTTCCAAGAAGAGAGGACTGGAAGGGGGGAGTGGAGAAGTAAAGTGTTAAAGAAAAGTGAGTAAAACACAGATCTGACAGTTGGATATGCCAATAAAATATTCCATATCATATTATGTCATGTTTGGTATATTAACTAGGGTGACTAGAAAGTGGGGAGGGATTCTCTTGGGAATC
>NW_010289039.1:39231-60171 GCF_000700745.2 Antrostomus carolinensis | reverse complement strand
GGAGACTTTTATAAAAAGGATATAGAATTTTAGGATATCTTATTTTTATTCACATTCTAAAGACTTGTGTGAGCAGTTAACATTCATCTATTTCAATGCAGTAATTTAAGGTCCATTCATTTACAACTTTAAGTCAGTCAACGTTCAATAAAATGCAGTGGAAGTGTTGGAAGTGACTGAAATTAGTATTGGCTGTTACAAAGAAATGCACAGCAGAGGCATGGTGCAAAAGCTGCAAAGATAGTCCATAGCTGCCTTTGTGCTCCCCTGTAGCCAGCTCTACCATGGGCTGGTTCTCCAGCATATATTAGAGCAATGTAAAACTTGATCCAATGTGTATGGACTGCCAGAAGCTGTGAGAGTCCATCTTCACAGCCTGGTGCTTTCTATTTTCTCCAACAGCATCCCTGATGTCAGATTTGGGTGAGGTGGCACAGGATATGCAGCTGTTAATGAACCTTCTGGATGGCAGAGCAGTGGGGTAGCTCTACTGCAGCTGAAAACCATGAGGTCTTACCTGAACTAAGGGTGAACTCTGTCTTTTAACAAACAGATGTAACCAAGCCTCTCCCCAAGAAATCCCCAGGTTTCATTTCAGAAGAGAGTTTTTATGGCAAAGCAGGACTTGACATTTCTGCTGCTGAAAGCTGTTCCTGCTAATAATATTGTCCAAGTTACGAAGGAATTGAGCAATATTAGATGGTTCCTTCTTCAAATGCTGATAAGCTTTTGCTGATAATGGGAAGGTAACCAATTACCTAGCAAAGAAAAGGAAAAAGGAGTTTCTTTTTTCTTTTTGCTTTGTTGTAGAATTCTAGTATCAATAGGATAATACCAGGCTGGAAAACTGTGGTATCAACCTTAAAATGATTTGGCTTACAGCCATGTAGTTTAAAAGAGTATCATTTAGATGAGTAGCTAATCAGGGAGCTTACTAAATACTTCCAATATGGTTTTATGGGTACAGTGATTTACTCTAGTTCTCATGAAGGAGACCTGATTTCCCAGCTCAGCTTTTATAGTAGCTGTGCCAGCTGCTGAATTCAAAGATGTAATTCCCAATAACAGTGATTTGATTAAGTGATCTGAAGTTTCCTACAGAATCTTTCCTAGCCATGCTGTATGTGAACATTGTCTGTCTGTTCTTTAGGAGGAAATACGTCCTCAGTTTGAAGCCAAGTACTCCAAGAAGGAACGAATGAACCCCATATCTGGGAAGCCAGAGCCTTATCAAGCATTTGCAGATAAATGCAGCAGACTCATTGTTTCTGCATCTGGAATATTTTTTATGGTTTGAGAACTTTTATTTATTTACTAGTTGAAAAATTCAAATTAACGTTATCTCTGCTATCATAGTTATCTCTGCTAAAGAGTTTGGAGTTATGGGATATGACTGCTTGAAAGTTAAATGAGCTCTAGCATGTTTACTGCAGGCTGAAAATCTGTACACAGCAAATAGCCTGAGTTTCTGTAAAGTCCTACACTAGTTTACTCTTCACCAAGTCTCACAGTCCTCCTTCAAGGCTATACACATAAGGCTGTATGTAGCAATACACATACCAGAATAGTGACGTTATCACATTTAGACACCACCTTCAGCTGACTGAATTAGTTCACTGATTTTTCTTGCCTTCCCTGTGTAGACAGCAGAGTGATGGGGAGAGATGTCATGGAAGAGGCAGTTGTTCATTGTAAACTCTACAGAGAATCTAAGGTACCTAGAGTACTTCATGATGTAAATATCTCCTGGTTTTTCAGTGTATTGAGGCAGTAGGGAAAGAGAGTTCATATTCCTAGTGCAATTGAAATGAAGAAACCCATGTTCCTTGCCTAAAATGAGGCATCTCTCCTCCTTCCAAAGTGAAAAACTAAATGCAGCAGCAAAACCTCTCCTAACAGAGAACTGCATGCATTTCTGCTAAAATGCCCCCATCTTCCAGCTTCACTGAATCTGTTATTCACTGTTATGCACATGACAACAGCAATGGTAGGACTGATCTTGAAAACACAGCTGGCATCAACTCAGAACCTCATGGAATTTACTAGTTTTCCCTGGAGGCTAGAAAATTATATATGTGTATAACTTCAGGAGACAGGAGGGAATAGGGCAGAGGGCTTGTGAGCAACTGATGGCTTCAAAATTGTCCAAAGCAATCTTGGAGAAGAAAGGCAAGAACATTATTGAGATGAGCTGTGCTCTGGTATGTCAGGTGGATGGACTGAGACACATAAAGAAACACTGGGCACGAGGAGCTAATGTACTCTCTGACTCAGCCCTTGAATACACTTACGTCTGTTCAGAACTGCACTCTGCTCAGAACTGATTGTTGATTCAACATTTTGCATTTTCCCTACTTTTTTTTCTTGAGGGAGGGACAGTTTTCACTCCCTACCCTTTGCAAAGGCAGTCATTAATCTTCTTAGCCTAATGACAGATCTTGCTCAAAATGTCAGAGAGTAGCCTTGCACTGAATTGTGTGCGCCACAAATTGTCCCCATAACAGTCTTTGATACAGGACAATTCACTGAAGGTATTTTTTATTGCTGTCATAGCATAAGTTTCCAATGAGTTAGAAAAACTCTGAATTTTCCCCCATTTAGGTAAAAATATTATTTAAAAACTATAGCTGTAAACACAGAAGACACATGCTTATCAAAACTTGGAGTTAGAGCAGTTCTCAAAATTTCACAGCATTGACTCTCATAGTACAGTTACTAATACAGCTGGAACCAGGTTACTGATTCCCTATTAACGAAGGAAATTGGTCTTTCTCCTCAATCCTGTGCAGGGAATCCTCCAGGTGAGTAATTTTGTAATGTTTCTATGTGCTCCCAGTGTGGTAGCAGAGAATCTAATAAACTAGCCTTTCACATTCACACACACTTTTCTTTTTCATCTGCACTGGGATGATGTAAATCCATTCAGTAACTAATAAAATATGAAAACTGCTTGATTAGCATTCACTATTTTCAAAATAATTTTGCCCATTCAATTTGCTTAGATATACTTCAGTTTTGATAGGTTTAAGTTGTCTATGCCTAACCTGGAATACACCTATGTTTTGCAAATAATCATCTTCTACTGAAGAACCTCTCTATCTAATAAGGTAGCTAAAGGGTACTGTGTCAGAGTTTCTATGAGATTAATCACCCATGCTAATTCCCAACTGGATGTCCTTTAGGTGACTTGCTAAACCATACCACAAATTGGTCATGATGGAAAACAGTTGTCATTTAGTGCTTAACTGTTGCTTATGGAACATCAAATGATTTAGCAGCCTAGCTTAGCTGCATGGCTTTCACATTATAACTGTCACATTTGCTGAAAGTCTCATCAGAGAAGAAATTACAAAGGCAATTGAATTTGCTACCTTCCTTCAGTGGAATCTTTCCAGAATTGTAGCAAGAAACAGCTTGCTAGGGTAGCTTGCTAGGGTTGTTGTTCATGCAGTGCTTACAAATGGAGACATCTTTCCCTGTAAGTGTGAAGTCCATCAAAGCACAAAATCCATCCCAAACATGACATGTCCCCAAAGCTGGGACATCAGCTTGAGACTAGCCTTTGCACATCACAGAACATGCATGTAAGGAAAATTTCTGTTTCACAGAGCTGGCAACACTGTTTCCCACATTAATGCTACAGAAGAGATCAATTTTCAAGAGAATTATTAAAACTAAAAATTATTTTAATATTATTTCAGAGATATTTTGCATTATGGAAAAGGACTTTACAATAAGAATATTCATGTTGGATGTAATCAAAATGGATGTATTTTTCAAGTTTTTCATTTCATTATTTTAGTTTTCAGTTTCAGGGAGAAGTTAACTCCTGTTCTATTGAAAGTTTTCAGATTCTTCTCTCTGATTTTTTTCTTCCTGTAGATCTGTGTGGTGATTGCTGCTGTTTTTGGCATTGTTATTTACCGTGTTGTGACTGTCAGCACTTTTGCTGCCTTTAAGTGGGCTTTAATCAGGAATAACTCTCAGGTTGCAACTACAGGGACTGCAGTGTGCATCAACTTCTGCATCATCATGCTACTGAACGTGGTGAGTAAAACTAACATGTATAAAGCTATACCCAAGCCATCAAATCAGTAGATATCTCAGTCTGCAGATGACTGTATGCATTTTGTTCCTTTTTACAGCAGGAACAGAATGTCTTGCTAAGCCAGACATGGCATTACCATTAATGGACATCATTCACTATTTATGTAAAGTACAATTCCAAACCCAAAATGTTATGTAAAGTGTGTTTGAATGCTCTAAAAAAATATTTTAGGGAGACATGTCCACACTCTTGTTTTATTCTCTGCCTCTTTTTTTCCTTTAATTTCTTTGCAGATTTCAGTCCATTTAATTAATATTCTTCTTTTTAATTAGTGTTTTGAAGTTATTTTTTAAATACAGTAGCCAAGCTTAATTCTTATTTATACTAGTTTCACTTATTTCAGCTTCAGTTTTCATGGTAGTTTACCAGTAAGGATATCCATAGACAGATCCAATGTGCATATACAGACTCAATGTGCATATACAGAAGAACTCCCTTGGGCTTAAAAGTTCAAGAGACTTGAGCAAACATGACTTGTTGCATGAGCTGCCAATGGCCTTTGCCAGAGTACACCAGAGACATGGTCTCCGAGTGCACTGTAGCAAGACTGGCTGAGGTCAGGTTATTGTTGTGAACTGGTTTGGAACTAGACTTGGGACAAAGACAAAAATGGAATTTCAATGTGGTAACAGCCCCAGTAAGACAGTATAGCATGGATTATGGGAGGAATGAGTTTCACCCCTACATCGAGATGTAGGTACTTCTGTATTATTGCTGTGATAGCAATGTGTGACTTCATTAATGTTTATAAATATATAAAGGGTGAGGGTCACAAGGATGGAGCTAGACTCTTCTCGGTGACAACCAATGATAGGACAAGGGGCAGTGGGTGTAAGCTGGAACACAGGAGGTTCCACTTAGACTTGAGAAGAAACTTCTTTACTGTGAGGGTGACAGAGCACTGGGACAGACTGCCCAGGGAGGTTGTGGAGTCTCCTTCTCTGGAGACATTCAAGACCCGCCTGGACACCTTCCTGTGTGATCTCATTTAGGTGTTCCTCCTCCAGCAGGGGTGTTGGACTAGATGACCTTTTGAGGTCCATTCCAATCCCTAACATTCCGTGATTCTGTGATTCTGTGTAATTGCTCTTGGCAAGAGATGTATGGCCTTTTACTATCAGGTTTTTGTCACCTGATATTATAAGAATACATTTTAAGTGGGAGGAAGTATCACCTTTGAACTATCCAGGCACTGGAGCCAGAGCGGAGTATTTCTACCCACTCAGTAGCAAGTGTTTTCTGCAAAAAGCATGTTAGGCTTTGCTCCAGCAGATATGCTGACTTACTTCCTAGTGAAAGTATAAGATGTTATTTCAGACCTGCACGTTCCACATGCTGGTTTGGAGACTACTTTCTTTCCTGTGCAATGCCCAAGCATTCCCATTATCTAAAAATTAATTTTAACAGCCTCTCATTTATATAGCAGGAAATTCCAAGAGGCTTTGCTGCAGGACTTCGGTTCTCCCTTTGGCATAGGCAAGACTGGATTGGTGACTAGGACAGTCTATCAAGAACTGTTGACTTTCCTATGTTTTCCCTAAAGTGAGACTATAGGCTCAGAAGGGGCAGAAAGAAGAGGTGGAAGCTGTTATTCTCTCTGAATTTGCACTGAGGGCTCTCTTATGTTATTTTTGATTTATTGTTTGTTGTCTGCAGCTTTTGGGAGTTTTCTTTAATTCACCTAGAGCACACAATAGCGTAGAAGAAATAAAAATAGAACTAATATATATATCTGTGTCAGTAAAACATCCATTTCCAAGTTCTCAGTATAAGTCATTGTATATGCAGTGAAGCAGCAACAAAGAAATACTGCACAAACAAAATTATTTGGTTGTCAAAGAGTTGTTCAGCCTAGAGAAATTTTTAAAATAATGAAAGATGGCTTGAAGGTGCCTTTTGAGAAACTTTGTTTTACTTCCTAACATACATCAAATAAATAGAGCACTGCAAAGATGGATTTCTTAGGCCTTGTATTCGTTATCATGCAATAAACACCACAGCCTTAGATCTGGATATAGCTCATGGAAACAAAAGATACCCAAATTTGAAGCTGCATGAGCTTTTCAAAAGAAGGACTTAAGAACATAATCTCTTACTTCCTATGATGGATTAACACAGTTTACTGAAGGACAGTAGTGGGATTTCTTTTGGGGGAAAAAAAAAAATCCTCCAGGAGAATTCAGGTAGTTGAATCCTCCTCAAACTGTGACTCAAGAAAAGTAGCAGGAGAACAAGCAAAGATACAGTAATAAAATCAAAATGGACCAAGATGTACATAACAGTAGGGAATTCACTGCTAGGAAGCCTGGTAAACCACCAGTGATTCTGATATGAGTTGACAACCTCTCTAAGCATTGAGGGAAATGTCTAGACCACAAATGACTTCTAGAAGACCAGATGCTCTCAGAGCTAGGTACATACACTTACACATCCATCATGACAAAACCAAAATGACCTTCAAGCACAGTGTTTCCCAGATAATCCTGGAGCATGACTTGGGAATAATCATTAGCTTTACCTAGGTTAATAAAACCTGTTAATTCCAGTCATATCGCCCATAGAAAATATGAACACAGAACAGAATATGATCCTAAACAAGGCCCCTTGGGACTAGTAGTGACAAACTGCAGTAGCAGATAGTTAGATCCAAACACTCTTAACAGGATCTCTAACACAGTCTTACTGTTCCAGGAGGAATAGCAACAAAATACAGTTTTGATACGCCCTTCTGCAGAGCAATGTACCTTTATAAAATAGCACACTCTCTGCTGGGATCAGGATATAAACCACCCAGACATTTAGCACTTTTACATTTGCCCTTAAGAGATACTTTTAAACCTGGAAGAAACTGCCTTTTTCATTACTTGGAACAAAGCTATTTACTCCAATGGCAGCAGAAAGCTATTCTAAGCAAGAAGTGGTTGTTAACACGGATGAGATAATTCAGGATGACTTCAGTTCATAAGGTGGCAGTTTGATCTGTAAATTGTACATAACTCAATTTAAGCAAGAGTTTATAAGGGTAACTGCAAATGAAAAGAAACATTGCTGATATGCAATTTAGGAATCAGTAAGTACTTGAACCTGAAATATGACGAACTTTGTAACCCTGTAGGCATCAGACAGAGTTAAGGATATTTAGTGTTTTGTGCAAACAGGCTCCAGACTCATTTAAAGCAAATGGGAACTGTTGTTTTAATTTACACTAACACTGATATTGGTGGTGATGTACTTTTTAGGTTCAAAACCCCTTTGCAAATGCTAATTGTGAAAACCCTCTAAGTTAGTTTTTGTAAGCTTTATGAAGTTAGCAGTCTCACAGAGAGTTTGAAAGCATGGTATCTGCTAAGCACAGAAAATACCACTTGGGATTTAGAACGATGTCACTGCCTCAGAGTAAGAAATGTGTCTGGTGGTGGGGATTACTAAAGACTTTCTCTGAAACAACCTTGTTTCCTCAGTGTCTTTCCTTTCAGCACCAAAAAAAAAAAAAAAAAATCCCAAACAAAACCAAAAAGCCCAAAATACCCAACATATCAGGCCATGCTCTTACTAGGGTTTTGGGAGGGTTTTTTGTGAGATAAATGTTCCATAAGTAACTAAACCAAAAATCTCAGTTGCACTATTGTTCTGCTTTGTGTTTTTGGAAAAGTTATCTGACCATTTTTCACTATGTATGTAAAACAGGGACAGTGATAGCACTTTTTCCTCCATATATTGTGGATGAAAAGAGCTGAGTATAAGCTTTAAAAATATTACTGTTCCTTGTCTTATTATCACTGTTGTATTATTACTATATAGTTTTATTATCATCGTTATCAGAACATCCCAGAGACCATCTGGATGTCAGATTTAACATGTAAGAGCAGTTACTCGACTTAGGAAGCAGTTCTGTACTTTTGAGCTGGTTGCATATCTAAGAGGCTGTTTCTTCTCTGTTACAGCTGTATGAAAAGGTTGCTCTTTTCCTGACAAATTTAGGTAAGCAATGTTAAATACAAAACTTAATTGATACTGTACCGATTTTTCAAGTCCCTATACTGTGATAGCATTCAAACTATCTGTGTAAATATGAAAAATCCTGATTAATTTGCAACCTATAGGAATTAGTGTTTTTCTCAAGTTTATAATAAAGAATTATATAAACTAAGTTATAGTGCTATTCAAACAGTGGTGGCAACAATCACCCACTTGCCTTGCTTGGTTCTTTTTCCAACCCCTTACCTTGTAAGAATTTAAACAAATTGTTACCTTGGGGGAAAAAGCATGAATTTTCAGAGAGACTGAGCACTCACAACCCCCAGGTTGTCTTGTGAAGATCTGGAAATGGGAGAATCACTTCTGGAAGCCAAATTTATAACTTTAAACTAAGGTGCTTGACTATCAAACATACACCTTTAAGAGGGGCAGTAATTTGGAGGGAAAATAACTAGATGACTCATCAACTCTAGCAGCACCTAAACTCTAATGGTGTTCTAAGTTTCTGCAATCTTTGAGGAGATTATTTTGAGCCTCTGCATACCTGTGTATATTTATGGTGATCAGTAAGGTATTTTTGACCAGGTGGACAGAGTTTGATGTCTGCTCAGAGGAAATACACAGCTGGTTTTAGCTAGTGTCAGGGCTTTTCTACATCTGGGAAGTCACAGGTGATGTGTTCAAAGCACATCTGTATAAGAGCATTTTATTCTGTTCTATTCTTATTAGACTGAGTCTTCATTTGTGTTCTGTAAATTTAAAATATTTTTGCCATCCTGTATCCATGGGAAAGGTATCTGCTAGTTACAGTTGAGAAATATGATTTTCAAGTATGTGATTTGCACAGGCTATGCCCTTTTACTCCCTGTGACACCCTGGGGACAGTACAATATAGTCTAGAGACCTTGAAGCTTGATTGCTTTCAGCCAGTTTATCATCAAGGTAGGTCTGCTTCTTGTAACCTGTACAAAAAGCCCTTGTATGAAAACTCAGTGAGTCAAGCTGTTCTGACAGGCCCCACCTGGAGTACTGCGTCCAGTTCTGGAGCCCCCAACATAAGAAAGATATGGACCAGTTAGAACAAGTCCAGAGAAGGGCCACCAGGATGATCCAAGGGCTGGAGCACCTCTCCTACGAGGACAGGCTGAGAGAGTTGGGACTGTTCAGCCTGGAGAAGAGAAGGCTCCAGGGAGACCTTACAGCGGCCTTCCAGTACCTGAAGGGGGCTACAAGAAAGCTGGGGAGGGACTTTTCACAAGGGCAACTAATGACAAGACAAGGGGAAATGGGTTTAAACTGGAAGAGGGCAGGTTTAGATTAGATATTAGGAAGAAGTTTTTCACTGTGAGGGTGGTCAGACACTGGAACAGGTTGCCCAGAGAAGCTGTGGGTTCCCATTCCCTGGAAGTGTTTAAGGCCAGGCTGGATGAGGCTTTGAGCAACCTGGTCTAGTGGAAGGTGTCCCTGCTGATGGCAGGGGGGTTGGAACTAGATGATCTTTAAGGTCCCTTCCAATCCAAACCATGCTATGATTCTATGAGTCTATGATTCTCAGTGTTCAGACTGTGGTTTTTACTCTGATGGCCTAAGTAGCTGATGTGGTCTGAATGATCTTTATCAGTGTAATAAGCTCAGAGTGGGATTGGCAGAAAAGCTACATTCAGGATGTCCTTATTCAGCCTTTACATGACCTTTTTCAAAGCTCACATCCGTGCTCCTCCAGAGCATTGCCATTGTCTCTGATGGGCATAAGAGCAAAGCTTCAATTGCAGTAACCTTGTTAAAGTCAAACCTGACCTTCCCTCTAAATGGCACCCAAAATCCACTATGCTTTATTTCTTTCTGCTGAGCTAAATACGTATGTAGTAGCATACGCACAAACTTGGATTTCTTGACAGGCATTGTTAATTAACAACTAACATAGTTGTTAATTCATGGTCTGTTTTATGGTTTTGTTGATACATCTATTTGAAACTTCCTCATGGGTAGGGCAGCTCTAATTAAAGATAATCTAGTTTATCGTTGTTGTTTGTATACTTCCAGTACTTTACCTGGAGGCTTCTTTGGAAATATTATATAAGTACTACCTTTATGATACTCAGAATCACCATTAGTACCTCCACTTCTCCTCTGATTATTCCTGTTCACAGCAATGATTGACTAATAACAAGCTCCTGCCAACTGTACAGTAGTTCCAGGACATAGTACTGGTGTGTTGGCACAGAAGTTGTTTTGTTAACTTATGCCTTGATATCTCTATAGACAGAGATTAAGGGCCTTCCTAAAGGGAAGATTATGTCTTCCCCTTTCCTATTTGCTTTATCTCATCCATTGCAAATTTTTTTTTTCTCAGTCTTCTGTGATGGGGTCCCTGGGATAAGGAAAGGGAGTCAGGCAGTGGCACTCCAGTGTAGAGTTCTTAGGTGCCAGCATGGTGGGCAAATCCCTGAAACAGAATTACATGGAGGATTTTCTCCAGTTCATTGTGACATCTCTAACAAAAAGGCACTTATGTAGCTTGTAGTGGGGTGCTTTCTGGCAGTGTCATTATGGTAGGTTGCAGAAATAAAAAGAAGAGAGGAGCCTGAGCCTGAAAAGCATAAAAAAATCTGGGAGAGATGTTTAATATGCACACTACCTTGACCACTTTCTTACAGTCTCCTGGGAATATACATATCCAGATGTCAGAAGAGATTTCTAAATCTTTACAAGCTCACTTGCTGTGTGCTGCTTTTGGATACAATTTCTTCTGTCAGCTTATATTTTAAAATCAGCAGGCTAATTTACAAATACTTTTCCAGTTCTGATAGATGTGGGCAGCCTTTGTGCCAAGGGAAATTGTTAATCTGATAAAACTTCTGAAACTCTCTTTCTTCACAGAGCAGCCTCGTACAGAATCTGAGTGGGAGAACAGCTTCACTCTGAAAATGTTTCTCTTTCAGTTTGTCAATCTGAACAGCTCTACCTTTTACATAGCGTTCTTCCTTGGAAGGTAGGATTAATGTCTCCACCCTCATATGTGCAAAATGAAGTAGAGAGAAGAAATAAAATTGTCTGTAATGAAACAAAACGGGACCATGTTATCGCACATCTCAAAATGCAAATTCCATGCTAGCAAAGCAAGACAAACTGCAGTTTTATTTTCCTTTCAAAAAGCCTAGAAACAGATGTTTTCATTTCCTAGCACCACATTGGCTCAATGCTAGCTTTTAACAATTTCGTTACTGGGAACTGATGCATCCCACAGCACTATATGTACAGGTCACTTCGCTCTGTCTTTATGTGTGTAATTTGTACAGGTAAGTAAATAACTTATCACTATGTCTTTTTCTTTCAGAGTAGAATAAAATAGTTCTGTTGGAAGGGACCTACACTGATCGTCTAGTCCAACTGCCTGAATACTTTGCTTTTTCTATTATATGATTTGGACTGTTATGAGTGAATTGTGAGCTACCAGTTGTTTTTTTCCCACAGAAAATGAAATATATATATATTTGTATGTCTCTTTCTGCAAGTCCCCTAAAAGCAAAAGAAGAGTATTTGAGTAGAGAAGGCTTGAGTAGAAAAATCCATCAGTATGGATTATTCATGTAGGGGAAATGGTGGGTATCATTTTGGGAGAAAACATGGGAGAATAGTAAGAAAATCATGTCTTCCTAATGAAAACTAACATTTTCACTGATTTCATAGAAAGGCAGATATCACATTATGGTGTAAGGAAGTGGACTGGCAGTTGAAAACCATTTTCCAAACTGACATGAACAGTTTTATTCAGATTTTCTCTATTCTCTGCATATGCTGAATATCCAACAGCAGAGTATTTGGTATTGAAATAAAACTGGAAGTAAAAATATACTTAGCACTTCATAGAAATAGGAATCCCTGAAAACTTTTTGCAGCATAACATCATTTATGGTTATATCAATCTCTCTAAGATGACATTAGATTAAAACAACAGCATGAGCTTTCTTCTACTACTGTGAACAGACTGCTTACGTACTATAGCTGATGTATATTCCTGTGTTAAAGATTTACAGGACACCCTGGTGCCTACTTAAGGCTGATAAACCGGTGGAGGCTGGAAGAGGTGAGTGTTCACTTAACTACACACTGATTTATCTGCTGCCCACAGATGCAGTGAATGCAAGCAGAGGCAGACGCATAACTCTGTTTAGGTACTTTTGAGTGTGTTATTGGGTTTTCAGTTGCTATCTAACTCCACCCTACTGACACTGCCATCTGCTACAAAAACATCTACATATTGATATATATGCCCTTTTCAATGCTAGTAGTTTTAGTGTTTGCATCACATTTGGGTAGTGGTATCAAATGGTTTAAACATTACTCACATTTTTACATTGGAAATATTTCATCCTTGAAATGAATCAAAGTCAGATATGAATCTGACAACTTTTTGCTCCTGAATAAATCCTTTCTTCTCAGCTTTTCTAGCCTTGCTGACCAGGGAGATAAAATAATAAAAGGATAACTTAAAAATCCAGACACCTAAAGTGGACTTGAAAACTTACCAAAACAACTGAACAAACTTCCCAAAAGAGCTACTGGTGTAATGTTCCATGTCTATAGAAACAAATAGATTTGAAGAGCAATGAGAGGTTGACTTTGCAAGTCCCTCAAGAACCAATCCCATTTTTTGAGCAAATACATTCAGAATTCACAAATTCCCAAAAACTATTTGACAGTTATTGGAGGTGAACAGCAGCAGTTTCTAGACCAGACGTGTAGCTTTCAGTGCTGCTATTTGCACACTCAAATCCCATAGTTTCTTTCCTGCTTCACAGTTGAATAACTAAAACAATTTTGCAAATACATGGCAAATGGTGTGCGGAAATGCAGGACTTAACACTGCCAACTTGAATTTACAAACACTTCCAGATATCTAAATATTTTGGTTAATAGAGTTCATCCAAATAACTAGCAAAAAAAAAAAAAAAAATTGAAAAAGCCATCCTAACTTTGTAGTAGTGAATTCTGTACATTGAAGGAAAGAAAAATTTATATGGGGGCAAGCTGACCTAAGAACTTGCTGCTGCCAAAAGAGGACAGTACTGCTCTTCCTTCAACTTCTCACAGAAGTTTGCTCCTTCCTCTTCCTCTACACTGGCTCTGGCTTGACCAGCCTTGTGAGGAGCCTACTCAGTTGTCTCTATTAGCAGGGAACTGTTCCTTTTTCTGGCTGAATTAGTTTTCTTATGAGTTATTGGGCTGAATCATCTCACAGAGGCATCAGAGAACATGGAAAGAACCTAACTTGCAGGAGCAGAGATGGGAGAAACAAAGAACCAGGTTTGGGAGGGATGTGCAGCAGCAAAGTGTTACAGGCTGGGTGGGTTACTGGTGGAAGCTACTATTAGCAGTCTCTACTATTTTGTCTTTCTTAGAGAAAAAAAAGTAAAAAATCATCTAATAAAAAAAGTCTCAACTTTATTGACCATATCCGAGTTAGGTCTTGCAAGAAACATAATGTAGAATATAATGCCCAGATATTGCTCCAATAGCCCTCTCTTCAGCTGTTGGATGAAGCCAAGTGTAAGACATTTAATAATACAATATAGTCTGGTCCAGTGTCCGTGGGCACATTCAGACCACAATGGACAAAGTACATCAGTGAAATTGTGGTTGTAAAATCACTGCTACTTCACCTGCACCTACTTCTCTTAGTTTATATTGGCTCATGTGACTGATTCCTAAAAACAGAAATATGATGATTCAATAATATGCTAGAAAAGTTAATTTAAAAAAAAAAAGTCTGCCACCCTGTTAATCTAAAGAGAAGCAGAATGAGGTCAACAGAAACCTCAGCAGGGACCCTGGTTCCGAGCACTGTATAATTCCTATTGCATTTTGTTACAGGTCATAAATAATATCATTTTTTTTTCTCCCTAAAAGTTAAAGAGAAGTAGTTCCACTTCTACAGCAGTGATCCGTTCATCTTATCCATAGTACCCAGGATCTAACAATACAGCCTGGACCTCCACTGTTTGGATCTGCAAAGTCAGTTGTGCAAAATGCTATTTGAGGGCAGAAAGTTTTTGGCTCTTTTTTGTTTCTTCCAATACTAAAGGAAAAATTGTGGAATTACTTAAATTTGTACAAGCTGAGCATCTCTCCTAAAAGCAGCATGATTTCTTCAAGGCCTGGAGCCACTGCTAAAGCAAGCAAGCACTCAGCAAGAGACACTGATAACTTTCGTTTGACAGTTAGAGATTTTTAGTTCTTTGAGAAGATAGCAGCTTTGCATAGTTCACTCAGTCACATGCATTAAATAGTGCTCAATAAACAATACTAGGTCTATCCTTTAGGCATGAACTGTTTACCTGGCAGCCAGGAGGAATTTTCTCTTCATTCTTTGACTTGAGGCACAGTCATCCTCCCCCAAAAATACTGAAATCATTAAAGGAACTTGTTAGCCTTCGCCTCTGTCCCACCCACAGTTGCACAACATATTATCATCACTAATGTGAAAACTGCGTTGTTTTCAACTGATTCTGACCTCTGCGGAAAGTAAATTATAGGCTTAAAAGGCTCGTGGTGTGATACAGTCTCAAACGCTCCCTTGAGTGTGTATTTTTAAAAAAATTAAACAGAACAGCATTTAATTTCCTTTAAGTAAATTATTTAATATCCATTTACACTCTTTAAGAAATGCTTAAAAACTCAGTGTAATTTCTGCTTAACCTTTTGTTTCTGGTTTTTTGTAGTGCCACCCTAGCGGATGCCTTATTGATCTCTGCATGCAAATGGGTATTATAATGGTGCTAAAGCAAACCTGGAATAACTTCATGGAACTAGGATACCCGTAAGTAAATATAATGCCTATGCTTCCGTAGATCATAGAAGAATGCTAAGTTTATGCTTTCATATGACCAGTTACATAAAAGAAAGATACAGTAGTCATTACAACAGAAAATCCCCCCTAGTTTGCAAAACTCTTAATATAGATTTTAAGATATATAGAGATAGATTGGTTGGGGGCTTTTTTCACATTTGACATAGTTTGCAAAAGTGAAAGTGTAAAATAAATATTAACAAATAAATAATATATGGGAAGTATTTGATTTCATTAAATTTTATTCCATGTTTTAAAACTCCTTAAAAATAACTGTAGGACTGCCATATTTGATACATATAATATTTCCTTACACAGGAAATATTATATGTATCAATTTTCAGCTATGTCAGTAAGTTCTAAATTGGATTTCTCCTTGCTGGGTGATAAAAGGTGCCTGAAAGAGCGGGTATGAACTGGAAAAAGTGCACTGCTGGCACATACACACTCAGAGATAGAAAAATTTACTGACTGGTATATAGACAAGTTCCCTAGTGATCTTCAGGGTATTATGGAGCTGTGCCCTAGCTAAAAAGGTTGACGATTATTCATTTTCTATTGGTTCATTTCTTATTGATTAGTATTTCATGAGCATGTTTAATATGATTAATATAGACAGTTGATGCTAGAGACAGTGTGGCAGATCATCAAGGGAAGTTATCAAGTGTGAAAATATAAGAGAGAGCTGACATTGTCAGAAAGTTTGCCCTTGAAAAGTTCAGAGGGATTTGGTTCACTGCAGGATCCACAGCAGAGCTAGTGCAGAGTTCAGTCCCTGAACTGCAGACACATGTTGCAGAAGTTATTTCAGGCAGCTTCAGTGCTAATCACACCTAGCTGTAATGAAAACAGAGTAAATTATTTAAATGCACAGAATAATTGGCAGTAAAAGTACTCAAAGCTCACTATCTTTCCATCTCCCCGTGTTTGCACCTAGCGCTACTTGCCAGGATTTTGCAGCTGTTAGGGCTGGAGGAATTAGATATTTCTACTGCTTATTAATAGGGATTCTGAAACCTAATAAAGAGCACAGAAGAGGATTAAAGAAGGTAACTAAAGGAGATAGGAGAAGATTGTTTAAGAACAAGTGATTTAATAGGAATAAACTACTTCAGGTGAAGTCAGGCTCTTGACTTTAGAGTCACAAGGAAAATCACAACACAAAAGCCACAGTCACAACAATGTGAGATACTTCAGCTTATTCTGATGAGAGATGTATTTGCTCTCCAGACCTTTCAGTCCACCTTCTAGCCAGGAAATGCTGCAGGCAAGTGTGAAAAGAACATGATCATTTCTGCTAAGAGCATGATTGGAGCCAAGACCATGTGGATGGCCAGAGGATTTGGAGGCAATCCTATAGTCCATAGCAGAACATCACTGCACCTCCACCCGTGTGCTGGTTGCTGCCTGCTGAGTGAGAACCAGGCAGAGCCAGCACTATGCAGTGCCAAGAGTGATAGCACAGAGTATTTCGCCATAAGACAGCCCTAGGAGAGAAGCACCAGCAGCCAGTTTTGGAGTGTGGTTTTTTTGCACCATTTCAGGGTGGTAGCCTGGCTGTGGTGCCGGCACTTGCTCCCACAGAGACCACAGACACACGCAGGGCAAATCAGAAATGCTACCAGCTGTTCCTTGGTGGCAGGAATCCCAGTGCCTCCTGTCACATTTCTCATTGATACATGTAGCATTGGCTTGTCTTCTGAAATTTCTGCCTGAGAGTTAAAAACTAAATTTCAAAGATGTCAAAGAGAGGCCCTAGGGTGTGATCTAGAACATTGATTGTTTAGTGGTTACATTTTTAGTACAAATACTGGCATATCAGAGTGGTGCTTCTGCTTCATCCAAACACTACCTCGAAACCTCTGGAAGTGTACATCAGTTCTCCTCTCCTGCATAGATGCATTTGCAGTAACTAAGAAACAAAGTATAAATTATTGCTTAGTTTGGAGATGGAAAACTCTAATTTCAAGTTGATGTTTTTCTTGGAAGAAGAACATATATCCATATTAAAACCACATTACATCACATTGCCCACATTTTGCTCACATATAAATAATAAAATGACAACTCTGAATTTTACTAGGAGTCTTAGGTATTTAGTAACAGTGGCTCTGGATTTCCCCTCTCACAAAGGAGGAAGTTAACTGGCATCCATGTCAGCATATTGGTCTGCCATTCACCTCACCCCTCAACTTGCTGTCTTTGCAGGATTCCATTCTCAGCCTTCTCACTTTCCCACGGGCAGGACAGGAGAGGCAAAGTCCCAAAGGGTGCTGTGGACTGCAAAGATGTGCCCTTAATTCTCCCTCAGTTCGTCAGTCACAACCATGGTCATTCATATGAAAGACTTTTTTAGGCTTTTTACACACTAGTGACTAACTGCAAGCTGCTGAAACCAAATATTTTAATAATTTCTTGTACTTCCAAATTTTTACTTGAAGTCCATGCTTATACTTCTACATTTTTTTCTTGCACTTCTAAACTCTAGATTTTAATGCCCTGCACTCAGTTGCACCTACTTCCTTCAGGGAGACAGCAAAATCTGTAACTTCTCTGCTAAATGGCTTGAATGAAAAAATAATGTAAGCTTTAAGAAAACAAGCAATTGGCCAAGCCCTGTTCCAAATCCAATGGCCATTTGCCTGCCATTCACAGACCAGACCAGGCCACTGTGAAGACAAGAAGCAAAGTACACTCAGGGAAAGAACTGAATTATTTGGGTAAGCCATCACCTTCTATCTCGCTGAGATAAAGCGGACAACTGCAACTCCAAAGAAAATCTTTGTCATGGGTTGGTTTTGTTTGCTCTCTATACTAACTGTAACTGGTGTCCTTTGTTGGCCAAACCAGTGCAACTGCCTGACCTGGAGAGGAAAAGCTGTTTATTTCAGATGTGAGCACTCATTTCTCTTCTGGCTCAGTGCCTCCCACAGTGCCCTAACATGCTTTTCTTCAGGAAAAATATTTCCCTCTGAAATCCAGTACAGCTCCCTCACTTCTTGAGATGGAGATAGGTCTCATATCAGCCATCCATCTCTTGGCCATCACATGTTGTCAGAAGTCCACACACTTCTTTCCACCTTTTTTTCCTCTAAATATTTGGCCACAGACACCACTCAAGGTTGCTTTTTCCATTCCAGGATTGCCCAGGGACTGTCACCCTGCACACTGAAGGGCCATGTAGAGATGCCAGCTCACACACAGGAAGGGATCAAGCAGCATTAGCATTGTATTTACTAATTTCTTAATTAGAGGTCAACTATCTCCATACAGCATTGCATTCTGCCATATAAACAGACTGAAGACATTTGCCGTTCTGTGTAGACAAAAAGAAGCTAAATAAATAATGAAAATATGTCAAAATCCCTCCACCATTTTAACATCTAGGCCTGGATTACAGCCTATCAACCGTATCTGTTTTCATACTTGCTATGATATGTCGTCAACCACATGTATTACTAATGCTCTATTTTCCTGTGCATTGGGAAATTTATTTTGTAAGTTATGTTGTGCACACTTAGCCTCTTCCAATTTTGTAATAAATACCCACTAATATTCTTTACCTTGTTTCTTTAATTTATTTGAAAATGTAGGCTAATTCAAAACTGGTGGACCAGGAGGAAACTACGGCAACAGTATGGCACACAAAAGAAAACAACCTTCCCACAGTGGGAAAAGGACTACAATCTGCAGCCTATGAATGCTTATGGACTCTTTGATGAATACCTAGAAATGAGTATGGCACAGACCTTCATTTTGTCTCTTTCACTAGATTTTAATTTTGTTGCTTTTTTGTTAATTTGGGCTGGTGTATTCTTTTAATTAATACTGTATGAAGCTAAAGAGGCTGCAAAACGGTTTTCATTCTCACAGGTCAGGTGAGGAATGGGAGTTTGTAAGAACGAAACCAAACCAATGTAGCTAACCACACTGCTGCTGGTTTGCTAACCTCATATCTATGAAACACTTATTCTGGCATTGTGTGAGGATGGTCATTTTCCAAACCAGAGCCCACCTCTTCACCTGCATGCATTTCTGAAGAACTTTGCCATTATTTTCTAAAGGAAGTTCCCTTGGGCTTTTTTGTTCAAACTGCATGGTACAGACCTGCATGGTTGTTTATGTTTAAAATTCACCATCATTTACTACCTCACATTTACAAAGTAGCTAGCTGCCAAAAGGCATTGGTCTATCCAGAGAGGGGAGGATAACTGCTCAAAGAAATGTTAAAGAACAAGAACTTTTGCCCTATGTGACTGAACTGCATATGTCATCACTCTTTTTTTCTTTCCTTCCTTACACAATTAAAATTCAAATTAATGGGAAATTTGGAAGTCTGAAAACAAGCATCTAGAAACTTACACAGTTTTAAACTGCCAGCCATCTGTACTATAAATAGGAATATACTCAGCCCTAATCTTTGCAGGTATTGAGAGATCCTAATTGATGCTGGGGTAACAATGTCCCTTTCTAAAACCAGTTTGTCCACTTCTAAACTTCGCTTCAAATTACAAAATCTAGATGTTGCTGTCCATCCTGGGGACACATGTGCATTTGTTCTTGTCATCCTTGCTCTGAACTCTGAACCACAAGGAAATGCTGTACAAGTGTCACTAGACTATGGTACGGCATAATAAGAAATGTTTGTATATTTATACATAGTATTTGTATACATATATTATTTGTTATCTTAGACTTTGAGATTAGATCTTAACAGTTATACTATCATCTTTCCTTTTTTTTCCTAGTTCTTCAGTTTGGGTTCACAACCATTTTTGTGGCAGCTTTTCCACTGGCACCACTTCTGGCCTTACTTAACAATATTATTGAAATTCGGCTTGATGCATACAAATTTGTTACCCAGTGGAGAAGACCTTTAGCTTCAAGAGCCAAAGATATAGGTGAGCTCTTTGTATGTGTATTTGTTATGTGTGTGTGCGCTATTTTTAAGGCAAAGCACTGACCACATCAAGTAAGAGCAGATTAAGGTGTTTTCAGTTACCTTCAACAAACAATTTGATTCTTCAAAAAAACTTCAAGTACCTAATGCCAATCTACCTATGCAATTAATAGTCTATATTGGAAAATGTCTTTTAATGATTTTCTGGGTGACTTAACAGCCAAGATGTTCTAGTAAAGTGATCAGTGTTCTCTGCAGGTTTTTCCTTCTGGCAGACACACTGTGTGAATACATGCCACTGCTCAGTTCAAATGTATTAACCAGGCAGAGCAGCTGAAACATGAAAGTCAAGTTAAAGCAGCCACCATCCTGTAAGGGGCCTCTGTGCTTTATATTTACCTGTCCAAAACTGAGCTCCCCTGTGACTCAAGGGCTATGCCCACTAGGGTGGGTCTAGATGCCGAGAGATTACTTGCTTTCAGTGAGACACGCCTACATTGCTAAACACAGAGTTCACATAACTTCGAGGTCACCCAGCCACAGACTACTGCAAGGGCTCTCCAAACATATTTTGACTATAGATCTCTTCTGTCCTTGCAGTGTGCAAAAGAACACCTTTATGGAGGACTCTGTAAAAAAAAAGTCATCTGCCCAACACTGAATCCCTGGTGTCTTTGGAGGGCTAAATAGGGTACCTCACTGCACATCTGCATTGCAAAAACCAGTAGTCCACACCATGAAATAGCAGAACTCCAGGCTTTGTGCTCTCAGAATGATCTACCATGTATCTAAAGTCTGTATCTGAATGTGAAACCGTGAGTTCAGGTACAAGCCTGGACATCAGCCAGTGCACAGCATACACTGCAGACATAATTCCTGAACATTACATAACATAAATAATAAAAGCACAGAAAAATAGATTTTTTTTCCAGGTCAACTCAGGTGTGATTTCTCAAAATAAGTTGCAGTTGCTCTCTATTCAGCAGAGTTTTCAGGGACAGCTTGATGCCTCATTGAAATCAACAGGTATGTCTAACCTTCCTTTGGTATGATTCTCAGTGATGGCCCTTGTGACCAGATTTGCTGTGTGCCAGCTTCCTTGAG
>NW_010289039.1:22973-39179 GCF_000700745.2 Antrostomus carolinensis | reverse complement strand
GAGGTCCTGCTGTTCAATAAGAAAAAATATTTTTACTTAGTGACTCTCAGATAGAAACTACATAAAAAGACCTTGAGTGGTGGGACAACTGCTTCAGAGTATGCAGTATCTCAGGCACTTTGGTTCTTGCTTTTCCTGGAGCTAACATACTCTACTTGTTGAACAGGAATCTGGTACGGGATCCTAGAAGGCATTGGAATTCTTTCTGTTATCACAAATGCATTTGTTATAGCTGTGACATCAGATTTCATCCCTCGCCTTGTTTATGCTTACAAATATGGACCTTGTGCTGGCCAAGGAGAAGCTGGACAAAGGTAAGCTTTTCTTTGGGAAAACAGATGCATTTGAAAATCACTTACTGCTTGAATAGATACAGCAGTACTGTCTGTGTATGTTTCAGTTCCACTAACCCAAATTTACTGTTTGTGCTTAGGTAACAGATACCAGCCACAGATACTGATGCTTTGCATATTCACAGAATGGGTTGCTGAGTAACTATAATTTGTGACATTAATTCAAGAAAAACATGGCAGAGCTGTTACAGAGATTTGGTGTGTGTAAGAGTATGCTGCACAAGCTGCACTTCCCAGCTGGTGTACTTGGATATAACCCTCTTTTCATTCTGAAGCAATGCTGATATTTATCAGTTATGGCTTTAATGAGCGTTTTAAGCTTATTCACTAGGCCTTTTTTTCCTTATATATTATTCAGCATGTATTGCTCAAAAAAAAGTAGTATCTAGCAAGAGGAAGCAATTCCTAACTAATAAATCAAGGTATACTTACAGAGCAAAGTAAATTGTTTTTCTTCTAAAACTAGAGTCCTTAGGTAAATCTTTCAGGAGACATTCGTGAACTGAATCCATTCTGCCTAAATGGATTTTATTTCAGTGTTGCTAAACACTGAGATTATATTAGCATGTACATACTATCAGCAAGTATGAGTATACCTGCTACATGGCAACTTTTAAAATCTAGGCTGTTGCACTCAGGGAAGGTAATTGAATCCAGGTGGATACAAATATACAGTTTTCAAATAATCTCCTAGCAGCTCCATTAGCAAGGACCCTACTGTTCAAAGAAACCCAGTGACAGAGAGCTCCCATTCTGCTATTAGACATATGGCAGATTGATTTTTATTCCCTGCCACAGAAAGCAAGATCTTCTGTTGCTGCTTTTTTTACTGTCTTTTGGTTGTCAATACTGTTTAATCATACTGACAGAAGAAGGGCAGCTGCTGTGGCAGCTCCTGATTAGTAGTGCTCCTAACTTGCTGTCCTGCAAGGAGTTTGGCATTTTAGTTGGTGCCAGGGGATATGTTCCATTTATTTTCATGAAAAGTTAAAGTCCCTTCACAGGTAAAGTGTTTGGTCTAGTGCCAGTCATTCGTAAGTATGTGCCTCTGCTTATGCCATTATGAAGATCCATAGGACACTGAGGCACTGTCAGCAACTTTCCTTGCTACTGATTTTCTCAGGACCATCATGTATGAAGAAACAACAGCTCTAGAAATTTTGTTTTTATGAAGACTCAGATATGACTCACTATATGGGAAGTAGCTTGGCTCACAGAGGAAGCTCTTATCATCTTTTCACAAACCTCTTGTATAGTGTTTTCACACTTCTGCTGCTTTTCTGAGTGAATTTCTAGATTAAACCATCAGATAGTAATCCTTTGAAGAAGCCAACTTGGATAAAAACTATATATGTCAACACTCTGGTTATTGTTATTAATAAGTACTGTTAAAAATGCAGGAACCTATTCAAAAATCCACAGGAATATTGATTTTTTTCTCAAATTAAGGAGTCAAGAACATCTGCTATTGAATAACTTAAATGAGTGGTACTTTTTTCTTTGAAAAAAAATCTGTAAGTATTAAATCCATATGACACCCAGTGATACTAGAAAAGTATTGCAATTGAATTACAGGGAGATCTTATAGCAGCCTTACAATACCTGAAAAGGACCTATAACAAAGCTGGGGAAGGACTTTTCATAAGGGCAGTTAATGGCAAAACAAGGCGAAATGGGTTTAAGCTGAAAGAGGGGAGGTTTAGATTAGATATTAGGAAGAAGTTCTTCATTGTGAGGGTGGTCAGACACTGGAACAGGTTGCCCAAGGAAGTTGTGGGTGCTCCCTCCCTGGAAGTGTTTAAGGCCAGGCTGGATGAGGCTTTGAGCAACCTGGTCTAGTGGAAGGTGTCCCTGCTGATGGCAGGGGGATTGGAACTAGATGATCTTTAACGTCCCTTCCAACCCAAACCATTCTATGGTTCTATGATTCTATAAATTAAGTTCCAAATCCAATCAGTATGGAGATTTTGAGACAAAGCCAGATGGTGTTTAAATGTAATTTCTCGAAGACTGTAAAATCCATCATTTCAAAAAAAAAAAAATTCCGCACCAAGCTGAGCAATGTGCCTAGGCTTACTTATACTTGGGCAGTGAGCAGCACCATACACTTACCATTTCTCTCCTCAGCTTTATTAACACCAAAACCGAGCCTCCTACTGGCTCCCACAGCCCTTTGTCAGACAATGTTCATTCTCATCCCCAGTGTTCTCCAAACTGCCTGACCCTCCCAGTGCTCAGCTACCCTGGGATCTTTTAGTAATGAGTTCCTCTGATTAACTGGACATTTTGTAAAAATCTGATTTAAGTGTATTGCCTTTCCATCTGATTTAATGTCCCTTTGTACTAGTACCACGAGGGTAACAGTGTTCCCAGTATTCTGATTATTTTCCTAGTGCTGCTCATTATTTTCTGCACCTCTACCGTGTCGCCTTTTAGGTGACTTTTCTTTTCAAAAGTAACCAGTCTCAGTCTTCGCCATTTCTTCTCCCATAGAAATCTACCAGTGCTTCAATTTTATTGTCCATCTGACCTACTTGAGCATTTATTTTATATTGCCTCAACATCCCTTTCAAAAATTAATAAGCATCACAGTTGTACTGTGGATTTCATTAAATCCAGAGAACATCTTCCTGGGTAAAACAGATAATGAAAAAACCTTGCTGTGTCCTGACTACAGGAATTTTTCCCCTCTAGGTGTATGGTTGGCTATGTTAATGCCAGTTTATCAGTATTTCTGGTGTCTGACTTTGAAAACCGTTCAGAGCCAACGTCAAATGGAAGTGAATTCTCTGGTTCACCATTAAAATATTGCAGGTAAGTATCTGACCCAAATACTTCTCTCCTTTAAGAGACTGCAAGGGAGAAGCATCATGATAACATTGGAGTTGGAACTAATTTTCAGAACTTAAAAAACAGTAATGGAAAGAATTAACTGTGCTATTCAGGGACATGCTTGGCTGTTACCTGCGTGATTCCTTCCTTAGATACAGGAGAAGCCGAAAAGTGGGTATCTGGCAGGTCTTCCTAATGCAGGATTTCTATGGTGTCATGGCTTGAATCGGACACAAGGATCATGGCTAAATATGGTATCAAAAAGGGCCAATAATAGGTGACTAATTACTTAGGCACCAGTGAGATGAAACTGTAATCAGATTATATCATAGCACACAAAGTCAAGGTTGCACAGAAGTGACCACACTGAGTTATTTCACAGGTTTGCCAAGCATAAACAAGGTCTCTCCTAAGATACCTTTACGAAACTTCAAATCCAGCACTAATCCAGTTAGTATGTTTATGTCACTGCTTACAGGTGTAATTATTAGTAATAATCGTATACTTGTGGTTTGAACAAAAATAAAACGAGCAGTTAATTATCTGTATGTCTTTGTCCTCAGCCAACAGATTGGAGAAGTAGCAGTTTGAGACTAGTCTGTAATGAGAGATTGGCACCTGATTGATTTTAATGGTCCAAAGAATCAAGGATCTGCATAAAGGTCTAAAATGGGGTCCCAATCAAAAATAGCAAACAACAAATACAGCTACTATTTTTTAATTGCAACATTGGTTTACGAGCATGAGTCCTGGTATCTGCAGATACACTTAGTCCCAGTATTTTTCACAGTGCAGAATTAAACTGTCCTTTCATGAGCACCTAAAAAACAAAAGATACTCAGTGATACAGCAAAAATCAGTGATATTTTGTGATATTGTGGTATTTCTATTAATAAGAAATTTCAGTGTTATAGCATAATGAAGTAAAGGGATGGCATTAATGTTTTCATTTAACTAACTGATATTTAAGACTTGAAACTTATTTTGCAAAAAGAACATCCCAATAATGAATCCATAAATAACATTTGCTGTGGAGCAGAATCACTTTGAGAATACTCCATTCCACATTGTTTACCATAGAACTGTTTAATAACGTTTTGTAATTCTGAACATTTTCTTCCCCCTCTTTAATTAATTTCTTCCTTAACTTCAAGCATGAGGTTGCTGCTGCTTAAAACTGATGGTAGAAATCCCAGTAATAAAAAAAGTTTTTCCCACAATGTCCCATAAAGAAAACAGTATAAACATGGGTGCCATAAATCTCCAGAAGATAAATCTGTTCTTTTGGGAGACATTGAATTGTTATGTATATCTACCCTTGAAAGAAAATGAACATCTTACTTTCTTTAGCTGAATTTATCAGCTACATAACCCACTTGAATTCTGCTAAAACATCAGTCATCTTAACTGCACTTCAAGCCAGATATTGATAGTGAGGTAAGAAAATACTATGATGTTCTACTGTGCAATCATGTAGGCATTTTTCCAGGAATGCAGTCTGTCTGAACAAAAAATCAGTGGTCCCATTTAGTTAACTTCTGCTTGTCTGGAATCCAGATGGTGCCATGCTATTCTCATTGTTTATAAAAGGTTTCCGCATTTCTTCATGCGTAGTGCTTGGTACTTAGCAAGTGCAAAAAGAAGACATATTCTGCTGACTTGGGACTTGGTCCAGGGATTTCTGTCTTCAGGGTGCTTAGGATATTGTAAAACATGCTAAATTATGAAGTCAGCATGCTGCTTGCAGAAGGGAAGATTATCTCACTTTTAAGAACTTGCACTAGAGATACTGCAATTTAAGAGGGGTTTATTGCTGAGTAAGATGTCAAGACAGTTTATTTCATTTAATTTCATTTTTACACTACTTGTAAATTAAGTTTCTGCAATAGTATTTTAAAATTAACATACTGCTAGTAGAAATGGACTCCAGAATGTGTGACTTAAAGAGATTCATGATTTGTTAATGTAATTTTGGAGTCTTCCTGGATCCAGCTTTTTTAACAGATACCTATAGTTATGCTCTATGTTCTGAGGAGGTGCCTGCAAGGCACATACACTGCCAAGGGAGATGCTATAGGGTCAAACTGCTGGTGCTGAGTACCCAACTGAGTACTCTGTTTGATTCAGCAGCTTTGCTTCATGCAGGCACTGGCCTGGTCCTTTGTACCAAATTTCCATTAGCAGCTGAAGCATGAAGTGCACTCCTGGAGTGCATTTTACCATTCTGTTTCATCTGAAAGTAAACCCAGTTGGGTGAACCAAAGCATGGCAAATGGAGGTGATGAGAACACTTGCTTCAAAAGCATGCACCTGATCTGAAATAAAACACTACTGTAGACCCAGCCTAAGAAGCAAGCCATGTTATGGTAACTTGTACAGTCTAAACTGAGATCATTTTGGCGCAGAGAACGCGTTTGGGTTTTGGTTTTGCCTTCCTCCCAGGAAGCAGGGCAGGAGCTTGACAACTATTGTACTCTTCTTGTCTTTCAGGTACAGGGACTACCGAGACTCTCCTCACTCCCCAGTGCCCTATGGTTACACACTGCAGTTCTGGCATGTCTTAGCAGCGCGGTTGGCTTTCATTATTGTATTTGAGGTCAGTGACCATTCAGGTGGCAAAACAGAAACAACAAAATGAAACAAATTCCCCTTCAAAACTTTTTCATTGGGTTGATCTATGGTGGCAGCTGTTGAGCTTTTTGTGCTAGTTTCTGCTATTTATATTGCACTTTGTATACTCAAATCTGTTTTCTGAACAGTCACAGGTATTTAGGTTCTAACAAAAAGGGGAATGCAGCACTTTGAAAACTATAATAGTGACTTGCAAAGAGTGGAAACAAATGAAGCTTGCTTTTATTTCCTTCCTGAGGTCTTGCATTTATAACCTGGCTAGGCTGGGAAGCCACATGCTGATTAGCGTGTGAGGAAGGGGTGAAGGAACATGAGAAGAAAAGATGAAATCTGAACAACTGAAAAATGAAGATAGTTTAAGTTACAGTATTTACATATCTAGCTTTTTTCTCTATTTTTAAATACCAATTATTTCCCCAGAATTATTAGCATTACAAAGATGATGACGATGAAAAGGATTCAATACCTTTGTCAATGTTCATAATATTAGTACTTCCTGTCAGCATCTCAAAAATCTTAAAGACAAATCAGAGAAGATAATGCCAGCTCCACATGACTGGTATTCCCGTGCTGATTTTGAAAAAGAGAGACAGGAGGGCAGATAAATAGGATGAGATCATTTATAAAACAAAATGCAGCTCTTAAGGCCTGAATTTCAGGTGCCTGAATATTCCTGCCAGAAACCAGGCATTCAGCATCATTCCAGCACAAGCAGTTTGAAATGCCTTTTACACTGTGAAGAAGCCAAACAGGGACAAACAAACAATTTTTAAAACTCTTTACTCAATCCTCTGCTCTGAAATCATAGCAACAAGGCATCCAACACAGATATGGAAGCTGTAGTCACCATAAATTATTGCAAATACTGCATTTCTGACTCACAGTACTGTGTAAGTTCATCCTGAACTCAGCTTTCTAAGCACTTCTTTCGATCACAGAACAGAAGCATTTGAATTAGACAAAAGGTGAAGGGAAAACCTTTTCTAGGTTGTTTCTTGCACAGGGATGTCTTGATGGCTCAGCAGAAGCCCAAGGTCTGCAGTGAATTACTGTGATTGTCATTTTCAGTCCTTCCCAGAAGAATGGGGAATATGGCACTGCAGGCTGGGCTCTCTCCTTCCTCGATACTGGGCTCACTCATTAGAAGTTGGTCCTAAGGAGATTGGCTTTTCCATCAACTCTGCCACACTCAGGGAAACATTAAAGGAAAGGGAGGAAGGAAGGAAGGAAGGAAGGATTTGATAGAGGCCTGCTGGGCTTGATCTCTTCCTTGTTTCTTGAGCTGTTGGTACTGAGAACCTGGTATGTGTCTTCAAAAAGGACTACAAGAACAGCATTGGCAGGTCAGCCTAAGCAGTTTTAAGATTGAAGAGAGCCTGGCTTCTTGATACACATTTGGTGTAAAGGCAGTGCATCATTAGGGCAAAGATAACTGAGGCAAGAAAAATCAGCCCTGCTCAAGTCTCAGTGCCTGGCCAAATTTGTGACCTGCTGTAGAACAGCTTTTTGTGTTTGCCCAATACTTGCACAAGACAATTGACTTTGCTTTGCCCGAAACAAAACCATAGGCTGGCTCATAGCTGTCTCCCTCAACAGGAGCCACTGTTCATTGGCACTGCAAGCTATATATATGAAATCAAAAAGATAATTGCAGCAGAAACCATGACTGTCTTCCTCTGTGGAAAACACTAATGGGTGTATTGTGATTGTTACAGCAATTACAATACAAGATCGCACTAATAGATAAGTGATTCAAGGCAGGTTTTTTCATAAATTAAGTAACTACCTAAGTTCAGACACCTTTTTGGCACTGTGGGTGCCACTGTGGGTGTGGTTATTTTGGCTATCTTGACCTCCCTTAAAAATAATCAAAACTATTTCCTATCACTGCAAAAGGAATTATTTGTCCGGGCTAAACTGACAGAAGCAGGGGGTTTTTTTGTTGTTTTGTTTTTTTTTTTTTAGGTTTGGCAAAAAAACAGCAATTAAAATATTGCAGGTTTATTTCTCATGAGGGAAGAATATATGGGAAAACATGTTACATTTTCTTTCCAGTGGCTTTTAAAGGAAGGCTTCTGATTGGAGAAGGAATATCTTTATTTCTTCAGTCTAGAATGAGTGTCCTTTCTGAGACGGAGGATTTTTCTGTTTCTCTGCTCCTCCTTTCAAGTGGAGTGAGTAAATCTCCAAGGAGATCTTTGATCAAGCAAAGGACATTCACACAATCCTCCCCCACAACACCCAAGCTTTGCTATGGCATGCCTAAAACATGAGAGACAAAGGATGTTACCTTGTATTTAATTGTGTTTTTTAGTAAATGGCAATATGGCTTTGGATGAGAGACAGTGTATAGGAAATAATGGGGTTTTTTGTACAGGTAATTCATTGTTTCCAGTACTGATGCAAGGGTTTCCTGCTAACAGGAAAGTATTATATCATATGATCCTCCTCCTCCTGCAGAGCAATCCACTAATACCAGGCCCTGCCTTACAACCTTACAGCAAAGCATGGCCTCAGGGGTTTGAACACACAGGTCATACAACACTTTTGAAGCCTTATTTGAACCCAGCTGCTCTTAACCTTTGCTGAGATCCATGCCCCACTCACTTTGGCTGGAGTTTTTGTGGGGAAAATTCTTCATGGTTTGGTCTCTTCAAATTTAGTGGTAGATTTAGTTCTAACAGAGCATATTTTTGTGAACTGGAAAGAGATGGTTTTCAGAAGATATGGAAAATACTTGTTTTCTTCTTAAGATTTTCATTTTTCATCCATCTTTTGTTTTCACAGCACCTTGTCTTTTGCATAAAGCACCTGATTTCCTACTTAATCCCAGATCTCCCAAAAGATCTGAGAGATCGGATGAGGAGAGAAAAGTACCTGATCCAGGAAATGATGTATGAAGCTGAACTAGAACGTCTGCAGAAAGAGCGGAAAGAAAGGAAGAAGAATAGAAAGTCTTATCACAATGAGTGGCCATGATGGGGTGAGGAAGAAACTGCTTGGGAGAAGATAGGAATTCTGTTTATAAAAATGTCCTGTTTTTCTACAGTGGAGAGTGTAATGAAAGGAACAGTCAGTGTTGTGTGCACTTAGCACATGTGCACCCATGTTTAATATGGTGCACATTGTCATAAGCCTTTTGAAATTAGAGGTCTTGCAAGGCTTAGTGTTCTCCAGAGCTAATGTCAGCATGAGCAGATCAGACCAATATTAAGTCTCTGCACTTTTTGCAGGAAGCTTCTTATGGCTCTTTCTCATGACCAAGTTGCTACTTCATAAGCAGTGACTGCACATTAGCACCATGGCACTACTTGTCCTTGTGTGTGGCCACCATCCACAGCATATGCATGTCAACGTTGCCCTCTTCCACAGTGGACTAAGCTGTTAGATTGCATTTACCGTGAGTTAAGGTCACATATGTGGACCATTTCCGTAACTACAACAATATTGGAGTAATTTTTAGGAGGAGATGCTTGATCATGAGTCTAATCAACTGGTCTAACAATTCTGAAAAATTTAGGTACGCAGAAGTACTGACAGATAGACAAGCATCTAAATGTGGACAGAGGTATCTAATTGTAGGGCCGTTTATTGGGAAATGATAGTGTGAAAAGTTGGTAATATGTTTTAAAGATTTGAACAGTGCCTTTTCAGCTATAGGACTGTCTGGTTTCTGAAGGAAAAAAATCAGACTAGAGCATGTTGCCCAGAATTGCCTGTGTATTTGTATTGCAAGATCACATTGAGGCCTCATCAGGAATTAGGGTGTATGATACACATAACAGAAGACAGACTGTGTCTTAAAGACCTATCTGCATAAGTAAAAAACAAAACAAAACAAAAAAACCAACCAGATGAACAAGGTCCGCAGAGCAAAAGAACTCAGGCATCCAGAATCTCTACTCCTGTAACATTTTCTTTATTCATCCTTCCATTAGCAATGGAGGAGTGGAGAGGGAAAATAAAACAAGAAGACTGTAGTATGAAATAGCTTGAAATCCTTCAAGCAGAGCTATTCTACACAGGCTGCAGAATTAAATTTGGCTAAAGTGGGCCACTGTCTACATCCTTTTGCAAATTCTTTAGCATTAAGAAACTTAAAAATTCCCAGATCTTTAACCCAAAATAGTGGAGTTGTAAGTCTCAAAACTGCAGAACTGATGGATGGAGCAATAGGAATCAAAATTCTGAGTGTTGTGAAAGCTCTACCACCTTTTGCCTGAAAGTGCTAACACTGCAATTCTTGTAGAACATGGAGTGGCATAATTAGCCACAACATGAAGTTCAAAAGCCAAGACTGCAAGAAGCCAAGTGGAGGCAAGCCTATGTTCTAGTGAAACAGCTAGACACAAAATACTGGAGTCGATCAGTTCACCTGGACCTTTTCCAAATAACTGGAGCTCCGTAAAAATTAGTTTTCTCAGAAATCTTAAGGCATTGTGACCTTGTTAGTTTGAAGATACTTAATAGGGAGGAAAATTCAGAAAGTTGTTTCTACAAGTTATTCCAGAGACCATTCAACAGAAGGGCTAGAATTTGCCTCTCTGGACAGACCACACACTGCAAGACCTTATGGACAGATGTCTCAGGCTCCATCAAACATCAGGATCACTCGCACCAAGACCACATATTGCCAAATTAAATCTATTAACTTTTTTCCACTGCAAGGGAGAACTGTGCTATTTCCAGGGGGCGGGGTGGGAAGGGGCCGGGGGAAAGGTTTTGATGAAGGGTAATATGGCTCGGGGAAGGAGGGGATGTAAGAAAATGTATGCACCCTCATCTCTGTAGCCACTGCCTGCCTACACTTTGCTTCCTTGCAGCAAGGAACCTCCTACACCAGTGACCAGTTATCCTACATGAAAAGGTAAATGGCAGAGCAGCTCCCATTTCTCAGGTGCTCCTGGCCCAGGCCTGAAGGTCCCATAAGGCAACATAAGCAGTGAAGGAATTTCAAGATTAATCTGTTCTCTGTTGACTCACTGACAAAATGAGTGGGGAATACGACTAAAGGTTGAGGAGTGTATTCCTGCTTAATGAGGAGGTGAATTTGTTCATCTTTCCTTCAGCTTACAAAAGCTGTGGACACAACCCACATGGGCAGTGGAGAAATGGGGTATTTCTGTCTCTGTAAACAGTGGGTGGGGATTAGGCAATGTTGTTCTCTGATACACACATGCCAGATAGGTTCATATTTACCATCCACCACCTACAGGTGTGTACTGCACTTGGAGACTCTCGGGCAGGATCGCCGTGCAAAATCACATTCAGACCAAATTCACATGAGCAGTTGGATTAGTTTGTACAGCCTCTGTTTAACATCTAAAACAACAGATGACAAGATCTTAGAAATGGTTTGCTAAGTAGTAAAGTGAGATGTGAGTCATGCATAAAATCAGTGTCACCCATGTAAGTGTGAACCTTCGCAAACTCCTGCAGTAAGATCTAGCTCGCTCAATGTAGAGCTCAGTAACTTCCCAGAACAGAGCTGAAACCTCGTAGAATATAAACTGACTTCAACTCCAGAGGAGCCGCTGCAACGTAACGTGCCAAAACAAATAAAGCGCAGCAGAAATACAATAGATAATAATTGCTTTTGAGACTAGTTTTCAACATAGTTACATTATGATGAATTTTCATGACAAGACATTGCTAGAAGTTGTGTCCTGTTCTGCTCTAAATGAGAACACGAGTTGGCTGCTTACCAAGCTTGTGCTGAGTACACTTCTGTCGCTTAATGTTGACCAGTCAACCCACCAAGGTTTCTGTGCTGCTGGTGTGAATAGATTTCCCTTGTGTCCTTCAGGGCTATATAGCAGAACACTCTGGAAAGATGACCCCTTTTTATTTATTGTATTAATTAGGAAAATATAAGACAAATAATAGGCTAATAATAAATGGAATTTTAGTGGTCTCTAGACAGCAAATTTATGCCATTCCCTTCTTTATGATCTGATGATGAGTTTTGTTTAAACCTCCAGGTGACCATCCTATGTGTCGTTTGCTTACTCCAGCTCCACAAGAGCACTACCTTCAAGGGAATGAGAAAAAATGCAACCTCAGTGCATGCCACAGACATTTTACGTAGCAAGCAGGACAGCACATATCAAAGGATTTACTGTGAAATCATCTTGCAATCAGCATAGGATTGATCTCCATAGACCACTCTTGATGGCAAGCATGTACTCCATGAGCAGTTACACGCCAGTTTTTAAAACCAAGGAAAACAACTTGTATATCGGGACTGTTTTTCAGCCTGTTTGCTATGTTTTTTTGCATTCTGTCCCATGTTGGTTTTACAGATCTTAGAATTAAAAATGTAAATGAACAACCTGGATACTTTGACAAAAGCAAAATCCTAGGTGTAGAACATTGTCTCAATTCAAGTCACCAAATACTACAACAGAAACACTGTTTACAAATCAGTTATTTTTTATTTTAAATCTTTCTGAGGGGAGTTCTGTTATTTTCCATATATATAATATATATATATATATATAAAGTAAATAGAGAGATTGTTTATTTGTAAATAGAAAAATCCTATGGAGAAGAATGTCAAGTTTTCACACTTTAAAAAAAAAAATCATCAACATAAAGCCATGTTTAATGCTTGTATAATGTGATGCAAAAAACTTTAAAATAAATTATGCATATGAAATATTTGCTGTTTGGCATTCATGAGTTATTTTCTGTTTACCTTATTTGTTCAGAAGGCAAACAGACCAGTCAGGCGGATGGAAGCAGATTTAAATGCAGACCAAAAAAGGGCCAAAATCCAACAGTACTTTCTACTTGTGGATCCTTTGTGCATTCACATAGTCAAATATTGTTCCTGTTGTGGTTTTAGTTCTTTTTTTAGTGTTCCTACTTATTTTGTGTCTTGACCCTGCCAGATGTTGCATGTAATTTGGACAGTGTGGAGCGCTTCCACTCCTGTGGAATTAATCAGCTTTGAGCATCCTGCATTTCTTTGTTGGGTGAGTTTTTAGCTGGGAGGGATGAAGGATCAGGGTGCAGGAGTGTGATGGAAGCACCAAGAAGTATCTTGCTGCTTTTACACAAACAAGGCCCTGGCTGAGAGTCCAACTAGCAAAGGACAGTATATAACCCCAAAGAAAATATTATTCAAAATGTATTGCTTTAATTAGTGGTGCCAATTAAAACAAGAAGCATATAGAAAAAAGTAAAGCAGAAAGAGTCACTTCATAGTTCTGCAGCAATCATGGGAGGTAAGTTAGCAAGAAATGGGGTAGTTGCCAGGGTCAGCTGCAAAGCTTAAGAAGGTTTGTCTCTAAACCTCTTACAGCAAGATATTCTCCCCCATGAAAACACATCTTGATGTTGTGATTGTGGACCAATAGATATCACCGGTCCCAAACTTTCACTTCATACCAAAATGAGAGTTACATGACTGCTCAGTGCTCAAATAGTGACTTCAAGCAGTAAGGTAAGTCAGTCATTTAGGCGTTTTCTCTGTTTTAAACAACTATGTGAATTCAAATCACTGAGAAAAAAACTCTGGTGCTACATTTTTTCTTAACTATGGTAAGCAATGGGGGTTTTCACCCGCCCAAACCACAGGTACAGTCTGGAGTGGATACAGTCTGTTCAGCTTCTCTTGGCAGCCCAGCCAGAGGATAAGCCATCCCATGCCCTGCAGCCCTGGAGAAGGCTTCACTGAATGACAGCCTCTGCAATCCCTTCCCCATCCTAGGGGGTTGTGCAGTGGACTCTGACTGCCTGCCAAAACACACAACGTGCTCTTGCCTGTTCTGGACCAACCTTGAACATGAATCCCCAGAGGGACAACAGGGACTGCATGAACACAAAGGGCTACACGAGGTTTCAGCTCACAGTTGCACAGACAACAGCAGTGGCAACTGCAGATGCAGCTCTCCCTCTTGTCCAGCACAGCAGGGAAAGCCCTCTTCTTGCATGAACATCTCTGCTGCACTGCGCCCAGCCCAGTGCAAGAGCAGTCGTAGGCCAGCACGCTGGGAATAAAGTAGAAGACTACTGTGGCTCTGCTATATCTCATTTCCTTCATGAGGAGCAGCTCTGTAAGGGCAAGACAGGGCCAAAGAGGGAGATGGGGCATGAAGGGGAGGATGTTACTGACACTTGCCTCTACCCATCACCAAAGTCACTCTTGTAGCTTCCAGCAGTGAGCACAGAGGAGGAGATGCAGGTAACCAGGGAACAAGTGGCTTAATAAAAACAAAAATATACAACAAAAACAGCAAAATAAATATGCTCACGAGATCAGTTCTAGAAAGAAACCAGATGGCACTAAATACATCTCCTACACAAAAAAAACCAGACCCAATGTTTCTCGCAATCTGATAAGGTCCCACAGTCCCCATCTCCTCATACTTTCAATGCCTTAAAAGAAAAAAAAAAAAAAAAAAAAAAAAAAGAACCAGAAAAACAGCCATGTCTGGGGTAACAGTGCTTTTACCAAATAAAAAATTTACTCTGAGAGTGAACTGAGATTGAGAGCAGATATTTTCCAGGAGGCTCAAGAATATCAGGCAAATATTTCACATAGAAACATTGCCTTAAGCCCTGTCACCAAGATCCAGGGTGAAAGAGAGAATAAGTGCAAGAAAGACCTGATTCCTTTCTTGACTAATGTCAAGGTTGTGCAAGGGTGACAATGCCACGAAGCTCAGCAGACACCTGCCCACAACCCCAGCAGGGCTGGTAACTGACCCGGCACAGGAATATCAACAGTGCTTTACATGAACAAAACTGTCCTTATGGGCTGACATGGCCCCATGTCATATATGAAGGCCATTGACTTTGTTCTTATTGCTTGCAACATCCATTTCAATGTGGCTGAAAGCAGGGTTGTCAGTTCCTTCAGCTGCCATGGTAAACGGTTTCCAGTTCAGCACTTCCACCTTCTCTGGCTAAAAAACAAAAGACGAAAGCTGTGCTGTAAAGTGGAAAAAACAAGTCTTCCTCTCTTCGACTTGCATGCAAGCAGAGCCAGGCCTGACATACAGGTCGCCTCGCAGGAAAATGTGTCAGTTGCTGCCAGAGCATAAATAGTTATTCATTGCAGTAGCTGGTATTTTTCTACAGGGGCATGGAAAGTTTCTTACTCTACTAGTTGTGCAAAATGTTCTTGTCACATAAAATATTCTTGTCCTGCAAAGTGTCTAAAGTATTTTTGGGTGTGCAAAGTTCAAATTGCTGTTTTCATGCCTAGCGATCTATCACCACCAGGTCCCTGAGCTACTGACTCCCAACCCTTGGTCCTTGCCCCATCTTTGACATAAAGAGCAGATTAACATGCACCAGTGCTTTGATGTCCCATCTGTGTTAAACATAATGAGATATTAATCTCTTCGTATGTAGGAAGTTGCTCAGGTTTTTCTCACCAACTTTCTGCATTATTAGTGAAAACAGCCACAGGTTATACAGCTCACAGCTCACAGCTGTATAACCTGGCTGACACTTGTTTCTGACTCCAGGCAGAAAGCAGCATGGCTGTGGAGGTTAGCTTCCATATGGGTGGGGTTTGGTTTTTTTTTTCAAGACTTGAGAGATTAAGTTCCCGGATAGTGAAAACAGATGTTGGCCGATTAAAACCAGTAAATGATAATAGCTGGATAGCTGGTCTCCAGTCCTGACATGGGTAAATAACATTACAATAGTACTGTAAAAAGCCCTTTCTCTCCCTGGTGTTCCTATCCAGAAGCTGAAATACATGAGATCATACTGAAAGGAGTTGTCATCATGGTGGAGAAACGTTTTGACTTGAAAAGCACTGAACAAAACTGAGCTTGAACGTTCAGCATCCTGATGATACCAATTGAAGAGATCTATAGTTTATTTTTTAAATAAATAAATAATCCCCTTTACATTTTCCCTTCTAAAGGATGTTATTACACAATGTCTCCCCTTTTCTTATATGTTAGGGAGGGAGCTAGTAAACAGATACATTGAATAGAAATGTTTTCTCTCAAACAGTAGCCAAAGTTGCAAAAAAATCCAGACTTCAGAGAACACATGTTTACAAGCAAAGGAAGCTTTGCTGAGTCCAAAGCATGCCTTGGGCCAGCTTCCAAGAGACTAGCGAGGGAGTATTTTGGCAGAAACCTGGAGAACAACTGTCCCTTGTCTCAGCTGCTGCTCTGTTGTTTGCTGAAGTCAAGCTGTGGCCAAACATAGCTTCCCTGCCTATGCCAGCTGCTTTACTCCTACTCGCCTTGTGCTCTGCTACTGCTTTAAAGCAGACAGTCATATCAGGCAGCATCAGGTGCTATTCATCCTGGTGGGAAAAAATAAGCCAGGGACTGTTTGCTTTTGTCCCCAGGAGGAAAGATTGATTTAAATCAGAGATGCATAATTACACTTACTGTCTCAGATTTAGACTGTGAGA